>NW_027210820.1:195000-260000 GCF_029030835.1 Brachyistius frenatus | reverse complement strand
GATCAGATCAAACCTCTTCTCCTTTACTGTTGTTCATCAGACGCATATTTAAATAATATCTCCATATTTAGGGTGATGTCACTCAGGAAGTGGTACAGGTGTGTTGACCATGTGACTGCTGTTTGGTGTCCTGTGTTACCTGCTCAGGTACTGTGATGATCGACGAGTAGTTCCCGCTGGAGCTGTAGGTCACGTTGAAGTGGACCACAGCGGAGCGGTTCAGAGCTGGACTACAGAAACACACATCACAGATGATAGAGACAGTTTATTCAGGGTAATAGTTTATTTTTTAAGTTTCTTTGAGAAGCTGCAGGAAATTGTGTATTTATTTTTTGTTAACTACAAGCCGACAGTTGAAGCTTTTCATTCCCACCATCGTCCTCCTGAGCTGGAATCGCTCCGCTGCCGTCGGGTCTTCAGAAGCAGGAAGTCCCTCCTCCAACACTGACAGTTACAAACGGCTAAATAAATGATCGTGTGTTTCCACGGTTACCTGGCAGCGATCTTGGCGTCGGTCTTGGAGTATTTCTGCAGCGTGACGATCTCGGGAGCAGACAGCCTGGACTCTGCAAGATAAAACAGGAAGTACGACTTAAAGAATGGAAAACATCCAAGATGGCCACAGAAACAATCAGTCAGGTGACTGTTATTAACACACGGCACGTTCCTTTCACCGTCATCATCATCATCATCATCATCATCATCATCATCACGAGGTCGGCTCATGTTTCAGTTTTCAGAACCTGCTCATGTTGAGCAGGATGTTGTTGTTTTAATGGAGGACAGAAGAGTGTAAATAGTGTTGTTGTCATGGTGCCATGTGTAACGATGTGAACGAGAGGTGGTGTAATCCCGACCACGTGTGTGTGAAGGAACGTTTCTGTAGCCCGGACATTGAACTTCTAGCCGTGGGGATGCGCCCTTATTATTTACCGAGGGAGTTCACGTCCGCCATTGTTATCGTTGTTTACATTCCTCCATCAGCCGACGTAGAGGCAGCAGTGGACACCATCCACTACACTGTGTCTAAACTGCAGACTAAGCATCCCGGTGCATTTTTGTTAGTTACTGGAGACTTTAACCAGTCTGGATAAAGTACTGCCAACTGTTCACCAGTATGTTAACTGCCCCACACGGAACAATAAAACCCTGGACCTACTGTATACTAATGCCATGGATGCATACAGTACTACTGCCCTTCCCCCCCTTGGTAGATCAGACCACAACCTGGTCCTGCTGACTCCCAGGTATGTCCCCCTGGTGCAGAGGCAGCCTGTGTCCACCAGGACTGTGAGGAGGCGGACACAGGAGGCTAAAGATGCCCTGCAGGACTGCTTTGAGTCCACGGACTGGGATGTGCTGTGTGGACCACATGGGGAGGACATCAACAGCAGGACGGACTGTATCACAGAATACATCAAATTCTGTGAACACACCACCGTACCATCCCGGACTGGACAATGCTTCCCCAACAACAAGCCGTGGATCACCAGTGACCTGAAAGTTCTTCTTAATCAGAAGAAAGCAGCCTTCAGGTCTGGGGACAGGGAGGAGCTCAGGAGAGTGCAGCGCCACCTGAAGGAGAAGATGAGGGAGGTCAAGGACTCCTACAGGAGGAAGCTGGAGGCCAAACTCCAGCAGAACAACGTGAGGGAGGTGTGGACCGGGATGAAGGAGATTACTGGGTTCAAGGGGAGAGAGAGACAACCAGGGGGAACCTGGAGAGGAACAACCAGGGGGAACCTGGAGAGGAACAACCAGGGGGAACCTGGAGAGGAACAACCAGGGGGAACCTGGAGAGGAACAACCAGGGGGAACCTGGAGAGGAACAACCAGGGGGAACAACCAGGGGGAACCTGGAGAGGAACAACCAGGGGGAACCTGGAGAGGTCAAATGAACTAAACTGTTTCTTCAACAGGTTTAGTTCACCGCCCTCATCTGTCTCCTCCACACCTCACACCTCCAAAACACCTCTGCTGCCTCCCCCCCTCTCCCCTCTGCCCTCCTGGTGAACTGCATAGAGCTCTCAATCTCAAAGGGCTCTTCCTCCATCACCATGACCCCCCCCCCTCTCTCTGTGACGACTGGCCAGGTTAGGAGACAGCTGGAGAGACTCCACCAGCGCAAGGCTGCAGGGCCTGACGGCATCGGCCCCGTGGTCCTGAAGACCTGCGCCGTCCAGCTGGCTGAGGTCCTACAACACCTCTTCAACCTGAGCCTGAAGCAGGAGGAGGTCCCGGTGCTGTGGAAGACGTCCTGCCTGGTTCCTGTCCCCAAGAAGAAGACTCCATCTGGCCTCAACGACTACCGTCCGGTTGCCCTCACATCTCATGTGATGAAGGTGCTGGAGAGGCTGGTCTTGGCCCACCTCAGGCCGCTGGTGAAATCTTCACTGGACCTTCTGCAATTTGCGTACCAGCCTCGTGTGGGAGTGGACGATGCCATCATCTACCTGCTGCAACGAGCTCAGTCTCACCTGGATGGAACCGGTGAATCTGTGAGAATCACTTTCTTTGATTTCTCCAGTGCATTCAACACCATCCAACCACTGCTGCTGAGTGAGAAGCTGCGGGTGGTGGGGGTGGACACGTCCACCGTCTCCTGGATCACTGACTACCTGACAGGCAGACCACAGTTTGTCCGTCTGGGCAGTGTGCTGTCTGATACGGTGGTCAGTGGTACTGGAGCTCCTCAGGGAACTGTCCTGTCTCCTTCCTGTTCACCTTCTACACCACTGACTTCCAGTACAACTCAGAGTCAAGACATCTGCAGAAGTTCTCTGATGACTCTGCAGTGGTAGGATGTATAAGGGATGGACGGGAGGATGAGTACAGGGCAGTAGTGGAGGACTTTGTGGAGTGGGCGGGAAGGAATCACCTGCTCCTGAACGTGGCCAAGACCAGAGAGATGGTGGTCGACTTCAGGAGGAAGACGACGGCTCCACAACCACTGAGAGTTCTGGGAGAGGAGGTGGACATGGTGGAGGAGTACAAGTACCTGAGTGTGTCCATCGACAACAGACTGAAATGGAAGACCAACATCAACGCTGTCTACAAGAAGGTGATGAGTCGACTCTTTTTCTTGAGGAAACTTCAATCCTTCAATGTGTGCAGCGAGATGTTGGAGATGTTCTACCAGTCTGTTGTGGCCAGTGCTTTGTACTTCGCTGTGGTCTGCTGGGGGAGCAGCATTGGAGCCGGTGACACCAACAGACTTAACAAACTGGTTAAGAAGGCCGGCTCCATCATCGGCTACAAACTAGATAGTCTGGAAAAGGTGGTGGAGAGGAGGACGCTGATCAAACTATTGTCCATCTTGGATAATCCTGTCCACCCTCTCAACCACCTGCTGCAGGGACAGCGGAGCACTTTCTCCAAAAGATTCCTCCAGCTCCGCTGCTCAGGAGATCATTCCAGATACAGGAGATCATTCCAGTACACATTCCTGATACAGGAAATCATTCCAGATACAGGAGATCATTCCAGATACAGGAGATCATTCCAGATACAGGAGATCATTCCTGATACAGGAGATCATCATACAGGAGATCATCCTCATTCCTGATACAGATACAGGAGATCATTCCAGATACAGGAGATCATTCCTGAGGAGATCATTCCTGATACAGGAAATCCAGATACAGGAGATCATTCCTGATACAGGAGATCATTCCTGATACAGGAGATCATTCCTGATACAGGAGATCATTCCAGATACAGGAGATCATTCCTGATACAGGAGATCATTCCAGATACAGGAGATCATTCCTGATACAGGAGATCATTCCTGCCGACCGCAATAAGACTGTACAATAACTCACCTCTGGCAAAATCCATCACAGTACAATAACACTGTTGACTGTGTTTCTTGGTTTCTTGCTTGTATATTATATGTATATTATATATATAGATATATACTGTACCGTATGTATATATATATATATATATATATATATGTTGACTGTGTTTATTGGTTTGTTGTATATAATATATATAGATATATAATGTACTGTATATATACTGTATGTACTGTGCATTTTATATTTTATATTTTTTATATTATTTTATTTTATTGCTTTTCTATTATATTATTCTATTCTATTATTATTTTATTCTATTGTTTCTATTATTGCTCCTGTATGTATGCTGTTGTGGTGAAAAAATTTCCCCTCGGGGATTAATAAAGTATATACCTACCTACCTACCTACCTAACCATGGCGACCTCACTTCAACCCACGGGTTCAAAGTGAAGCAGCTGAATTCACTGGAAGTCGTGAAATAACCAAACAGCGCTCACCGGAGACGCTGGCGTTGATCCACAGGAGCAGCAGGAGAACCGGGAGCCGTCTGTCTGCCGAGTCCAGTCCAGCCATCTCTGCAGAACCCGAGGAGACCTGCGGGACACGGAGGACACGCGCTGTGGTAACCAGGGCAACGCACGGTGGTAACCAGGGCAACGCAACTCACAACAGACTTATACAAATAGATCAATCTGATCCAATATTAATATCGTGGTCTGACTGATCCTTGTACTGATCCAGAGTCTGAGTCAGCAGGTTTTCAGAGGGCTGCTCTTCATCACCGTTTGTATAAGTTCTTGTTTTTGGGATTGTAAAGTTGAAGCACAACCTCTTCAGAATCAGCACTGCATATAGTCACCGTCGGATCACAGCAGTCGGTTCAGCTCTTCATCACATCTGATGTGTCTGCTATCAAAGCAGCTGTTTTTTCTTCTGTCACCTGAATGTCTGCAAAGAAAAAGCATCATGAAGCACAGAGGTCTCCACGGTTACGAGTCATATTCCTTTTGCGTTTCCACGAAGCATCTGTCCCGCTCCTGTAAGTTTAATTATCACGTCTCCTCCTACTAACATCCACAAAATGACCCGTTTCACTGTCAGAACTTCGGTCCAGTAAAAGTAGACAATAGGGGAAGTGACCATATTTGGAAGAGCTGAGGGAGGAGCCAGCGGTGGATCTGACCTTCTTATTAGGTCTTCTTGAATCTTCTTTTCTAATGAATGAGGGATTATTTTCAGATGGACCTCCAGAAAACTAAGAAGAAGGAGTGACTTTAGCTAACAACACCGAGATAACTGATGGACACATTTTATTCACTTTGGATTTGATGAGAGAAGTTGAATGGGAGTCTATGGAGCCGGAGGCTTTTTGGAGCCGACCTCTAGTGGCACTCGCTGGTATTGCAGCTGAAGACACTTCTGGATCAGAACCATCTTACAGACCTGAAGCTACGAACTCTTTTAGAAACAGTCTGAGGTTTTATATAAAGTCTGTGGATGTGAGCTCTGACTGTGAAGGACGTCTCCTCCGACTAACATCCACAAAATGACTCATTTCACCGTCAGAACTTCGGTTCAGTAACATTTGGAAAAGCTGCATGATTGAATCATTTTATTTCCTCGAAGATTAGGTTGGAGTTAAACAGTCACAGTGTGCTCGGTGTGTATTTATCCAGTCAGGGTGGGAATGTGTCAGCAGACAGCAGCTGTAGAAACTTTACCTGAAGGTTCATGGACTTGTTTGGTGTTAATTTAACTATAACTTCAAAAAATATATCTATATTTCTAAAAGTCCTCAGCTCAGCTTCGTAGAGCATCTCAACAGTTTGATAGGTAGAGATCAACATTAAAGGGGCAGTGCAGAATATATCAGCCGGGAAACCCCTTCAGCTTTGGTGAATAAACTTCTACTTCTTCAAGTCAAGTCGCTGTCTGCAGCCTCCTTTATTGAGCTGAAATAATTTCCCTGAGACTTTATAAATATCACCGAGTACACTGCTCACTCCGGGCAACATTACATCTAAAGACAATCCCATATGGCAGAAAACATCTGGATCCATTAAACTGAGAGGAATCTAGTCTTTTAAAAAGTGCTGAGTCATCAGAGAGCTGGCATGAGGAAAAACAGAAACGATGATTACATCTGGTTTCAGTGAAGAGTTTAATTTACAGGAATAGTCAAGAAAACCAATAAGTGAAACGTCTGATTGATGAATCTGTGTTGTAGAGAACTGAAGGCTTTATTAAAGTAGAAACAAAAGGAATCGTATGTTCATGAGGACTTTAATCCAATCAGTTCTGCTTCAGGATGTTTTTCAGACTTTTCCAATTATACACACTAGTTTTCATAATACTACTGGAAAGAGTTAAACACAGATTTATGATTATTATTACTATGTTCTGCAGTGAGCCAATCAAAGCAGAGATTCACAGGAACATAGAAACAAATCTTTGTTTTCTTCTGACGACACAAAGAACTTTATTTATTTTCCTCAGAAAGTTTCATCATTTAAAAACCTGGATGAATGAAATCTGCTGTGAAACAATCCTCAACAAGCTTTTTAATGAATTAAGATCCAACTTCAGAAAACACTCTTAAACATGCACATCTTCAGCTTCGGCTGAATTCCTGTTGCAGAACTTCACATCGACTGAAACATGTTTTGTGTGTTAACAACAAAAACCATTCAAATCAACTCAGACAGATTAATTATGAACATGTTGATATGAAGCATCATATTGATCATTAATATGATGCTTCATATCAACATGTTGGTTTATAAACTCCGTCTCACAGCTGGAAGATGCGACATAAACCCGCCGGTGAGTTTTTAAACTTCATCTGTTCGGAGCCTGAGAAACATTGAATTGATCTGAACCAGTGAAACGTAATAATTAAAAACACCTTTACCTGAGTTGTGTTGCTTCAGCTGCTTCCGCAGCAGGTCACGAGCCCTTTCTTCTGCCTTTTCTTCTTCGTTGCTTTTTAGGGCGTTTAACAACCAGCTGTTCGGGTACTTTACCGCCCCCTGCCGCTCCGAGTGTGAACTACAGGTCAAATCTGTCGAGAAACTTCAGTGCAGTGAAGAAACTTAAATCTGTCAGATAGACTCACAGAAAGTTCTCCTGCTCAGCAGCTTTATTCAAGTTTTAACACTGAGCTCCAAGATTTGACTCATTTGTTGTTATATGTGGTAGAATGAGCTCCCCACCGACATCAGGACAGCAGAAACTCTGAACATCCACAAACTAAAAACACCTCCTCCTCTCCCCCTCCTCCTCCGCCTCCCTCCTTCACCTTGAACAGTAGAACTTTAGTATCTTCAAATAGAACTTACTGATAGAACTTTGTAGTTTGGCTTTCTGGAATTGTATTTACTTGATTCCTGTTGTTCTGGTTTTGTACCCTCATGGTTGAAATGAACTTATTGTAAGTCTTTGGATAAAAGAGTCAGATAAATGTAATGTAATGTTATATACAGTGGGTACGGAAAGTATTCAGACCCTTTTAAATTTTCCACTCTTTGTTTCATTGCAGCCATTTGCTCAAATCAAAAAAGTTCATTTTATTTCTCATTAATGTACACTCAGCACCCCATCTTGACAGACAAAAAACAGAAATGTAGACATTTGTGCAAATTTATTCAAAAAGAAAAACTGAAATATCACATGGTCATAAGTATTCAGACCCTTTGCTGTGACACTCATATTTAACTCACATGCTGTCCATTTCTTCTGATCCTCCTTGAGATGGTTCTACTCCTTCATTGGAGTCCAGCTGTGTTTAATTAAACTGATTGGACTTGATTAGGAAAGGCACACACCTGTCTATATAAGACCTTACAGCTCACAGTGCATGTCAGAGCAAATGAGAATCATGAGGTCGAAGGAACTGTCCAAGGAGCTCAGAGACAGAGTTGTGGCAAGGCACAGATCTGGCCAAGGTTACAAAATAATTTCTGCAGCACTCAAGGTTCCTAAGAGCACAGTGGCCTCCATAATCCTTAAATGGAAGAAGTTTGGGACGACCAGAACTCTTCCTAGACCTGGCCGTCCAGCCAAACTGAGCAATCGTGGGAGAAGAGCCTTGGTGAGAGAGGTAAAGAAGAACCCAAAGATCACTGTGGCTGAGCTCCAGAGATGCAGTAGGGAGATGGGAGAAAGTTCCACAAAGTCAACTATCACTGCAGCCCTCCACCAGTCGGGGCTTTATGGCAGAGTGGCCCGACGGAAGCCTCTCCTCAGTGCAAGACATATGAAAGCCCGCATAGAGTTTGACAAAAAACACATGAAGGACTCCCAGACTATGAGAAATAAGATTCTCTGGTCTGATGAGACCAAGATTGAACTTTTTGGTGTTAATTCTAAGCGGTATGTGTGGAGAAAACCAGGCACTGCTCATCACCTGCCCAATACAATCCCAACAGTGAAACATGGTGGTGGCAGCATCATGCTATGGGGGTGTTTTTCAGCTGCAGGGACAGGACGACTGGTTGCAATTGAAGGAAAGATGAATGCGGCCAAGTACAGAGATATCCTGGAAGAAAACCTCTTCCAGAGTGCTCTGGACCTCAGACTGGGCCGAAGGTTCACCTTCCAACAAGACAATGACCCGAAGCACACAGCTAAAATAACAAAGGAGTGGCTTGGGAACAACTCTGTGACCATTCTTGACTGGCCCAGCCAGAGCCCTGACCTAAACCCAATGGAGCATCTCTGGAGAGACCTGAAAATGGCTGTCCACCAACGTTCACCATCCAACCTGACGGAACTGGAGAGGATCTGCAAGGAAGAATGGCAGAGGATCCCCAAATCCAGGTGTGAAAAGCTTGTTGCATCATTCCCAAGAAGACTCATGGCTGTACGAGTTCAAAAGGGTGCTTCTACTCAATACTGAGCAAAGGGTCTGAATACTTATGACCATGTGATATTTCAGCTTTTCTTTTTTAATAAATTTGCAGAAATTTCTACATTTCTGTTTTTTTCTGTCAACATGGGGTGCTGAGTGTACATTAATGAGAAATAAAATGAACCTTTTTGATTTTAGCAAATGGCTGCAATGAAACAAAGAGTGAAAAATGTAAAGGGGTCTGAATACTTTCCGTACCCACTGTATATGTGATAGAATCTCTGACTGCAGGAGTTTTACTGTAAGTCCATACAGAAACCTGCAGATGTTTAAGAAGAGTCAGAGCAGAGCCACGATCACTGCCGACGTTTCCGCTTCCAGCTCCTCTCCTGACTGGAACTGAAAAACATTCACGCTTCAAATGAGTCCAGATGACTGAATGACTTCAAGTGTGTTGAAATTTTGCTTTTAAAAAGTATAATTCTTAGAAGAAAAAAACAAAACATTTTTATTACAAGAAATAATATTAAGTATTGCTGCAAGGGTTGAAAAATACACTGAAATATATTTTTTTATTTTTATTTAAAGAATACAAAATTATATTAAATGAGATCAACTTTTTAAACTTAACATTTTGCACTGGTGTCACTGCTCCTCATGTTTTCATTAAGGTGCACCCACTAATTCTCACTTCAGCTCTCGGTACGATAATAAAGTAATAAAGCGTCTCCACACTGGTGATGTACTAACACATGTTGATGATTGAAGATTCAAACTGAGTCCTGCTCTCTCCTCCACAGCAGGTTCAAAAAGGACAACTTCACTGGTCCTTGGAATAAACTGCAGCTCAGTCGAGTCACTACAATACGAAAAATGTGTCCACAGAAGTCACAGGACTGAAGGGTTAATGTTTCAGAAAGTTCACATTGTGGAGAAACAGCCTGAAGTATGTGCAGACAAGAATTAAACACCTCCACTGCTTCCCCTCTCCCTCCTCCCCCTCCTGGTGAGCTGCATAGAAATCAAACATCAAAGGGCTCATCCACCATTGATGCCTTCCCTCAGTTGTCAGTGTATAAGGAGATGGTTCCAGATACAGGAGATGGTTCCAGATACAGGAGATCATTCCTGATACAGGAGATGGTTCCAGATACAGGAGATCATTCCAGATACAGGAGATGGTTCCAGATACAGGAGATCATTCCAGATACAGGAGATGGTTCCAGATACAGGAGATCATTCCAGATACAGGAGATGGTTCCAGATACAGGAGATCATTCCTGATACAGGTACAGGAGATGGTTCCCGATACAGGAGATGGTTCCAGATACAGGAGATGGTTCCTGATACAGGAGATGGTTCCAGATACAGGAGATGGTTCCTGATACAGGAGATCATTCCTGATACATGAGATCGTTCCTGATACATGAGATCGTTCCTGATACAGGAGATGGTACCTGATACAGGAGATGGTTCCAGATACAGGAGATGGTTCCAGATACAGGTACAGGAGATGGTTCCCGATACAGGAGATGGTTCCAGATACAGGAGATGGTTCCAGATACAGGAGATGGTTCCAGATACAGGAGATCGTTCCTGATACATGAGATCGTTCCTGATACATGAGATCGTTCCTGATACATGAGATCGATACATGAGATCGTTCCTGATACAGGGGATGGTACCTGATACAGGAGATGGTTCCAGATACATGAGATGTTTCCAGATACAGGAGATCGTTCCTGATACAGGAAATCGTTCCAGATACAGGAGATGGTTCCAGATACAGGAAATCGTTCCAGATACAGGAGATGGTTCTCGATACAGATCTATCTATCTATTATCTATCTAATAGGTACATGCAGGTAGAGCTCTGCACACCGCAGGCTGCTGTCAGTCCAACCCCCCCCCCAGCCCCAAACATCCTTCCCCCCCATCAAAGTCCCGCCCCCCCTTCAGTCGAATCATACTTCTGTTAGGAGACAAGTAAATATGTTTTTTAATATGTATTCAAAGCCAGAATGTGTGCACCCTCTGACTGCTGAACGTCAGGTGTTGGAGTTACAGAACATGTGAAGAGGAAGAGCGCTGCGTCTACATGGAGATCAGCAGGATGAAGAAGCAGGTCTGCAGTCTGGATGAGTTCAGAAGAGGCTGTCTACGTCACCCATCTCCACCACCACAGTCTTCAGCTGGGAGTAGTACTCGATGGTCACCTGGCCGTTCTCTCTTCCGAAGCCTGCGGAGGTCAGAGGTCGCCTGTCAGTTTTACTTACTCTGCAAATACACTCCAGTCCGCATGCTGCAATAAAGAGCGTTTCAAACATCCCACCTGAATTCTTGTACCCTCCGAACGGCACCTCCACCGGGCTAATGTTGTAGTTGTTGATGAAGCAGGTTCCTGCCTCCATCTTCTCAGCCACACGATGTGCTCGAGAAATATCCCTGCAGGCACAGACCAACACATTTCAAGACGAAACTAAATCAATAGCTGCAGCTACTGTTGTGCAATAATTCAACTTGGCTTTTTTGTTTTTTTACTGGCTCTGAGCTGCAGCCAGCAGAATGCAATAAACTCCTTATCTTCAGGAGCGGCGCTGTTACACCACACGGAAAGAAAGGACCTCGGCTGACCTGGTGAACACTCCAGAGGCCAGTCCGAAGGTGGTGTCGTTGGCCCGTCGGATCACTTCCTCCTCTGTGTCGAACAGCATGACGGACATGACGGGGCCAAAGATCTCCTCCTTCACACAAGTCATGTTGTCCGTGCAGTTATCTGAGGTGAGACAAAGGACTGGCTGTACACATGCTGGGAACTGGGACACTAATAGAGTGACATCGACATCATGATCATCATCATCATCATCATCAGTAGCTGAAGTGGGTTCAGACGTACCGAGCACACAAGGGGACATGAAATACCCTCCCTTCAGTTTGGGGTCAGTGGGGACGAAAGGCTGTCCTCCACAGAGGACTCTGGCTCCCTGCAGGAACAAACCTGTCCGTCAAACAGTTGTGAAAACTAAACCTCCATTATCATAACTGCATTATGGTTATGTGACAGGAATGCTATTAAAGCTGATTAACAACCGTTTCAACAGTTATTCAGCTTTCTCTAAACCAGCCGTCTCCATCCTATTTTCATTCACCGTGAACAAACTGATACTCAACACACACATTTAGTATCATAACAGCTTCAATTCAACAGCATGTTTTTTTTCCTGTATTGATTTCTTTGTTTTCAATTGCTGGCGCTCATATCTGTTGTAAAAAACAAACAAGGTTCATCAGTTAGTTTTCACTTTTCTTTCTTTTAATTTGAAAAGCCGCGACTTTCAGCCGACCTGCGGGCGTAACTTTGATCTCTCACTCTCACTCACTCACTCACTCACTCAGTGACAGACAGTCTTTATAGCTCCGCCCCCTCTGTTGTGGTTCAGCTGGAAATATAGTATTTGTTATTGACCTAATTTCATGAGCAGCCGTTTGTTTCCAGCTCAGTGAGAGTCTCTGCTGTGTTTCTGTCCTCTGATCTCTGTGTCTCACTGTGGGCGGAGCTCCACCTCAGCAGACACAGGTGGGAGGGAGCGAGGGGAGCTTGTCCACTCGTTAAGCCATTGTACGATCGTGCCATTCTCGTCAGAGAGGTTAATATATTCAATAATAAAAGAATGAGGGAATAGATCACCAAATAGGCCCAAGCAAGCCTGTGTGTGAGAAACACTGCACATTGGTCAAACCTTAAGCGAGCAACTCAAGAACGGATGGCGAGCTGCTGGTAGCTCTTGAGTGAAACCAAAGGTGGAAGGATGACTGACGCACCTCTTTCTTGGCCTGGCTGACGTACCCCAGCACTTTCTCCAGCTGCGGTTTGCTGATCAGAGCTCCCATCCGAGTGGCGTTGAGCAGCGGGTCGCCCACAGGGATGGCCTGGGTCCTCTTGACAACTTCTTCCAGGAACTGTGGCATGATCTCTTTCTGCACATACACCCTGGTCCCGTTGCAGCACACCTGTATATATTTCCGACAGACATTGTAAAAGCTGTCGTGGATCAGGTGGAGCTGTAAACGTCAGAACCCTGCAGCCTCACCTGCCCCTGTGTCAGGAAGTTGGCCATGAGTGCCCCCTTCACCGCGTTCTCCAGCTCACAGTCTTTGAAGATGACGAGGGGAGATTTCCCTCCGAGCTCCAGAGTCACCTGCTTCACCCCCTTCGCAGACATTTCCATGACCTGAGAGCAGAGACGAGCAGAGGAGGTGGTCTGAGGGTGTCGGTTCAAACGACCACGATAACGGCAATACGGCGGCGTCTGTACCTTCTTTCCTGTCGGGACGCTGCCGGTGAAGGAGACCTTGGCCACCTTCGGGTGATGGCAGAGCAGTGTGCCGGTCTCTGCTCCTCCTTGGACCACACAGAAGAGCCCATCAGGAACGCCGGCCTCCTTGTAGATCTCAGCCAGTATGACAGCAGTCACAGGAGTCATCGGGGAGGGCTTGAACACCATGGCGTTACCTGACAAACAAAACCCCGCGTCAACGTGGAACGTCCCGCTCTGAAATATAACTCATTTAAATGTAGCAGCCTTCAGGTGAATACCAGCAGAGGCCAGCTATGTCGAGGTGTTAAAAAGGTGATGTAATACATCGAACTCACCACATGCCAGAGCGGGAGCAGACTTCCACGATGCGATCTGGAAGGGGTAGTTCCACGCACCGATACCTGCACACACGCCCAGCGGCTCCCGCCGGGTGTACGCAAACGCTCCGCCGGGCAGCTGGATGTGCTGGCCTGCAGTGGACGACATCCCAGCGTTAAAACAACATCAAGGTAGGGCTGGGCCATGTGGCCTTCAAATAATACCTGGAAATATTCTCTAAAGCACTTCAGGAATGCTTAATTTAATGCATTAAAATAACACCAGAATGATGATTCTTGTTTATATTCATTAGTGTTTTTTATTGGAACAATTTCAGACTTGCATGTAAAAATGGGAAAATCATAACCAAGTTAAATTTAACAAAACAGTATTTATTCAATAACAATCCAATTGGTTGTTTAAGGGGACATTTTATATGAATAAATGTTTACTCTATGTCTGGGATAGAGTCATTTAATACATCCTACATGGAGTATATTCCATACGTCGCCCACCCCTACCTGAAGGTAAGGTACTGAGCTTTCTAACACGGTGTTGGTGCACCGACCTGCGAGGGTACCGGCCAGGCCGGCGTAGTACTCGATGCACTGCCAGGCGATGTCAATATCCACCAGCGCTTCAGTGATGGACTTGCCGTTGTTGATCACTTCTAGCTTTGCAATCTTCTCCCTTCTTTCCTAGTTTTATGTAAAAAAAAAAAACACGAGAGAAGTAATTTACAATGCTCGTGATTTAGTGCCATTACATGTGTATAACTTTGAGATTACATAACGACAGACTGAGTGAGGCGAAACCCTCCATGTGACCTCAAACAGCCGACGCAGACAACAAAAGGTTGATCATGTGTAGAAGTAGGTCAGCAGTGAGGGAGGGGCGAGTCGTGCTTTCAATGAATAACTCGTGGCTCATGCATGTTTGCAGCTGTCGGCTGATTTATGTTGCGCAACACTGAAACCAAACGTGCCCTGTGTTCCCAACTGCATACTAGTTCTTTTTACTTGTAGTATGGATTACAGATACCCTTAAAAAAAGTATCTACTGTTGCATGTAGTATGTGTACAATTGGGACATACTACTTCATATGTAGTAGAACATCCTGGTACTTTTGGCATCCGATGTCTAACATAGGGAGTATTGGGACAGACTGAATCTTTTTCTGGCGTACTAAATAGTGTGGTAGTTTGGATGTAGGAGCGCTGGCAGGGTAGTTTTTGTGCTGACCGTCTCACCCTGATGATGCGGGCGGCCTCCAGCATCACCCGCGCCCTCTCCATGCCCGCCATCTTGCTCCATTTCAGGTAGGCGCCGTGGGCGCTCTGTATGGCCTCGTCCACCTCCGCGGCCCCGCAGGGGACCATCTGACACAAGACACGGCCTGCAAGAACCACAACAACTGGTCAGAGACAGCTGAGCTCACAACACTGGTAGAAGTACTCAGATCCTTTTACTTCTGGCAAAAAATACTCCAAAGTCCTGCATGAAAGAAGCTATTCAAGTAAAAGTACAGTAGTATCAGCATCAACATGTGGTTAAAGTATTGCAGTAAGTCTCTTTTTTGTTTCTTTTCTTTAACATTTATTCAGTTTCAGATGGCAGAGTAATCTCAGCCCACCACAGAAGAAGAACGGGAGGGTTTCCGTGCAGCTGACTCCTAACCTCTGCATAGTTACGGTACATTTGAATCATGAATGTTGTCTTTAAAACGTGACTCTGTAGAAGGAGTTCACTGAACCCTCGGTTATATATTCACCGGTGGCGGGTTCGAACACGGGCTCGGCGTCTTTCTCCTGCCCGCCTTTCACTCGCTTCCCGGCCCAGAAATTCAGCGGCTCCGTGACCACCACGGTTCCCGTCGAGGCTCCGGGCATCGAGTCGAGAGTTGACTGGGCCATGTTCCGTAAAACTGAGACCTTCAGCGAAGTTACCGACACATTCAGTCCCGCCGTAGGAGACCTGACCTGGCACGAGGAAGAGCAGCACGCGCAGGGGATTTACATACAGCAGCAAATAAACCAAATAAACCAAATAAACCAAATAAACCAAAAACAGATGACAGCTCACCGTTTGAGCTCCTGCAGACAGACTGGATGGGACGTGGATGGGACGTGGACAGCAGGACAGCAGGGAACACGAAGACTTCACGCTCGGGCACGGCTCCATCGGGCTGGGACGGAATCCGTTTTAGGGGGCGTCTCATTTCTGTTGTCTTGTGTCCTCATCTGATAAATAGGAAGTCAGGGCGACAGGAAGAGCCCTGATTTTGGCTGACTGACACTTTCATGTCTTACGGTCTCTTCTAGACCAGGGGGGTCAAACTCATTTTAGTGAAGGGGCCACATACTGCCCACTTTCATCTCAAATGAGCCAGACCAGTAAAATCATAGCATAATAACGCATACATAACTACAATATCTCTCTATGTTTAAATCATTGGTGAAGGTTTTTGGATGATAAATCCTATTTTAAGGTCTTTCTACAATAAACTAGAAACATAAAGACCAAAAACTCAGACATCAGCCCACTGTTTATCTGCCCCGGCTCTCCTCTGCAGATTCCCTCGCTTTGTAAACGCGTCACAAAGCGAGCAGTGAGCTGCTGCCTCCGGAGCAGACGTCGCATTTACGGTTTTTGAAGCAATTACTGGATCGATTAAAAAAATTACAAAATGTTTATACTCATAAACCTCCAAATTCTCATAGAAATGCAATTTATGTCTTTCTGTAATTTTCACACTTAGCAAAGTCATCCGGTGGGCCGGATCCGGCCCGCAGGCCGTATGTTTGACACCCCTGTTCTAGAGAGACCAATTGAAGTCACAGTTCTGATATTTTTGTAAATTTATTAAAAATTAGAAGCTGATTGAGGTCAGATGTATCCTGTTTATTTATTTATTGTCCTTAAGATGTGTGTAAAACCTGACTGGAGACCAGCTGAGACAAACTGAGGGGACTGGACAGAGTTTAGAAAGACACCCACCTGTAATAAGGCTAAATCCAAATGTCCTTCCTCTGGACCTGCAGACTGGGTGACGTGTTTACTGTCATCATGTCATGTATCAGCAGCTGATAGACAGGCCTAGAGACTGGCTTTGGAAATTGGCTGACAGTCCACTTGAGGCCGCTTGTGGACTGAATGAACGGCGGGTCTGGACCTTCCTCAGCACTCGCTCACCTTCCGGGAACGCGGCCCCACTAAAGATCTCACATTTCACACTGCATGTCAGGACACAAAAAACAAGCAATCGAGTCCAAGAAACTCTTGTGTGGATAAAAATGTGGTGAGAAATGTAAATCGGGGGGGGAGGGGGGGGTGAAGAACCCAGCGGTCTCCATCAACCGGTGGAGCAGCGAGATGAGACCACTCTGAGCAAAACGCATGACAGGCAGCTTGAAGTCTGCGAACAGCATTTAAAGGAGTCTGAGACCACGAGGAAAAAGATCCTCTGCACTGCCGAGACAAGAAAAAGGAGGTTTTTGGCCAGAACTTCTAGCACCGTGTCTGTCGAAACTTTCTGTACAGTGAAGCACGGAGGTGGTAGCATCATGATATGGGAGGTTTCTCAGTAGCAGGGACAACATGAATACGGAGAGGTCCCGGAAGAAAACCTACAACCGGTACCGGAAATACCGGTGAGAGAGGCATCATCACAAAGTCTGTTTACGGCAGAGTTCATGTCAATGACACGACAGCACAACAGCAAATTCAGCTTTCTAAAGAGGGAGGAAAATGGGAACAAAATCAAACAAAATACTGCTAAATATTATCATAAAACTTTTTTTAATATCTAAGATGGTAGGATACAAAGTCAGACCATGAAAAACAATACTGCTGAGAATGGATCAGATGTTTCAGTGCAGCCCGATCATGAATCCAACTCAAACACTGCAAACACCGAGTACCCGGTGGACATCTGTCACCTTTGGTCATCAACAGAAGTAAGAACAACTTCTTCTCCAGTTTCTAAGTGAGACAACCCGACAGTTGGTGGAGATTCAGTAGCTGCAGAGGATGAGGATTCAGCTCCAGCACCGGCGGTTCTGTCCGCCCGCCATGACTGCAGGAACAGCGCTGCTCGCTAGGAGAACTTGGCCGCCTGCGGTGGAGGTCCCAGGAAGCCTCCGGCCTGCTTGGTGGCGGCTCTGGAGGGAGCGAGGCCGAGCATCTTCTGGATGTTCTGCAGGGAAAACACCACAGGAATGGATTTACTGCCGAAGATTCATATGATCAAGGTTTATACGGAGATTCAAGTCTGCAGTTCAATCCAAACTGAAGTTTATTTTGACTCCCACATCCACCAGCCTGCTGCCACCTTCAATCCAACACCAGATGTATTCATCCACAGCTTAAAAAATGCTTTCAACCAGCCGCTAAAAACAACAGGGAGTAGCTCTTTTAAATGATTCAAAACTCCACCTCTGGTAGAAATTCATGGGATTCCTGTGATACTACAGACGGTGTTACACACGGTTGTTTCAATCACAAACAATGATCATAGAATAAAAACCAGTCTGTTCATTTTGCAGTGTGGGATTAAAGAGGGCTTTGATACGTGTCTCAGCTACTGAGACTTCCAACTTTACAACAATAGATGCTTCATTGTTTCGTCCCTAAAATGTCAACGACAGTGAAATCTGGAGCCACAGCAAAAGTCCTGCGAGGCGGTTGATGCTCATTACTCATCAGAAAACCAACAAGGAGGACGGGAAGGGACGTAAAGAGGAGCAAAACAAAACAGAGCTCGGCCAGCGGGGGGCAGCAGAGGACAACCGATGCACTCCGCTGTGTTTAGACTCTCCGTGAAAACTGGATGATGATCACATGCGGAGAAGGTTTGTACTGATGGAACAAGTCTGAGTAACAACGAGCATAATGAAATGATTTAAATGCTATCTTTAACTAACTGTAGCAGGTCACCGTGACGACGATGACAGCGCTTGGACATCCTGAGAGCTCGTCACACTGAGACGGCCCAAATAAAATCTTGTTCTCAATCTGTGTCAAACTAAATTAAATCTGTTTAATCTGTGCCATAAATTTCTGGTGAATTCAAGCACTTAGAAGAGAAAACAAATATTGAGAAACCTGCTGAAATCTGTGCTGAACACATGTTGCAGCGCCATGCAAGTGGAAACTTCCTCCATCATTTTGATTGGTGTTGTTTGCTTCCCTGAATCTTATTCACGTACAGCAGGTGGCTGGTGTCGTATTCTGACTGTTGGGGCGAAGCATCCGCCACACTGAGGATCAACCCGTCAGGCATCAGCAAAGCTCCACATCAGCCAACGGGAAACGTTGTTCCACGTTCCACCGCGGCTTCGGAGTCACGACCAGAGATTTCACCACTTTCAAGGCTGCTGAATAAAATACTCTGGTTCCCCTGAAATGCAGAGAACAGTTGAGCGGTTACCTGTCTGATGGACATGGTGCAGAGGATGTAGAGGAAAATAAAGGAGCAGTCGGTGTAGTCCTCGCCCAGCAGGTTGCGGTGGGACAGCCCCTGGATGTAGGACAACGGCACGAATGGCAGCTTGGCCACCACCCTGCCATCGAAACTGAACGCAAACAGAAGGTGAGATGGCGGCGAGAGTTAGGGACACGGGATCATCTACGTTTCTCTCAATGTCTTTTACGTCGTCTAGTTTTCAAATGAAAACATGAAAATATCTGAACAAAATTGGAAACAGAATTTCACGCTGGGGCGACTTACATGGAGTTGAACATGCCCATCAGAGCTGTGAAGCAGAAGCCGATGGCGAACATGGACTTCATGCGCACCTGCAAACAGACACGCTTAGGATTTAAAAACTGGAAATTTAAAACCAGATGAGGTTGGAGGAGAGTCAGCGTTAAACTGCAGGTGAGCTGCAGAGATGAAGATGAAATAAAAACCCTTCTCACCATGGACAGGTCTCTGTTGTTGTTCTTCAGCTTCTCCTCCTGTCTCTCTGTAATAAAAGCACACATGGAACATCACACCAGCGCCACCGTGTGGAGGAACACACTGAGCACAGCATAGCGAGCTCTTCCTGTCGACAGAAAACCGGCTTCTTACCGATCTTCTTCTTCTGTTGACGGCCGGCTGACTCGGTGATGGTTTCCTTTTTCTTCTCAACTAATATCAGACAAGCAAACGGTGAATACTTCCACACAATCTAAAGAATGAAACATCCCGTCTGCCCATGTTCACACTCCAGTCGCTTACGTTTCTTGCTTTGTTTTTCCACTTCGGCCTTTAACCTCTTGTACTTTTCAGTGCGATACACCAAAACCCAGGTAATTCCTGAGGAGAAAACACAACAACTTTCAATGGAGCCCTGCCACCGCGGTGCATCGCAGGGTCGACAGACAGCAAGTATGGACTTAGTAATATGCAGTTTTTCAGATTTCGACCTGTCTGGCGTTGATCATACAAGTCAGGAGTGGAGATCAATACCTGCTTGAGGCCGGTTACAACCCATTTAAAGAACATGCCGTGGCCCGTGTTGGTTAGTTTGTGAATTGTTTGTCAAGGGCAGCTTTCAAGGGTCAGATAATACCTTCACTGAATTACTCATTTGTGCTCTTAAACATTCACACAATAGCTGTACAATTCAATGAAGGGTGCATCACTACAAACTCTTAATAGTGAAAAAGGATTGCAAACACTATTTAACAAACTTATGAATGAGAATAGGAGTTCAATTATAATAATAACATCAGCATCTGGGCAGACCACAGTAAGTTAATACACAGCGTTGTCACAACCTGAAAATTAATGATACTACGTGATGCCCAGCTGTAGGATGAACAACAGAAAAAACATTCAACACATAGTGTAGTAAATAGTCGGAGATGTTTTTACAGAATCTGAACCAGAACCACGTCAACGTCCTTCCGGTCTCCGGGAACAAGACGTTATTCTTTAATAATACAACTTGGGTAGCTGTTTTACCTTTTACAATATTTTGTTTTTTAATATTCCCTTAATAGGACGTGTCTAATGCAGCAGTATCGGAGAGAGATTAGTGTTTCACAACAAGCTTCTCGTAAGACTTTTATTGTGAAAAATGTAACCGGAAGATGTGAGCGTCAGATCAATGTCCGGGTCGGTGAAAGCTGCGTTCAGTCTAACAGCAGAAACACGCACGAATATAACCGTTATATGTTATATTGCATTATATTGTAATATATTGTAATATATTTATAACGTGTCCGCCACCACGAAGCCTCCCGCGGGGTGACGTGTTCTCACCTTCCGCCAGCAGCGCGGTGCACACGGAGATGAACACGATCAGGACGGTGTCTGCGAACATGGTGCTCATGGCGGCAGCGGCCGTCTACCCTGCAGAGAAACGATGTTTGTCCTTAATCTTTAATCTGTCCTTTAATCTGTCCTTTAAACCGCAGTTAAAACCCCGGAGAGCACATTCGGCTTCACAGAGCTGTCAGCGTTACCGAGGTCAGGCGTGTGATGAGAACTTCCGGGTCATCAGCCTGACCGGAAATATGGAACTATTTTGTTGTTTTGGGATGTTTTTTTCCTCCCCCAACCTATATTATCAAAAGAAATCTGGTTAATATAAAACATATTAGTGATACAGTAGCCTATTGGTAGTCTATCTAAAATAAAACAACAACAACAACGGAGCTATTTCAAGCTTTTTTCTAAACAAAGTAGTGACGAAACAATATACACAAAATATGTATCACATTTAACTTCCTGTAAACATCCAAGGCTTGTTTGGTCTTTATACATTTCAATGCTTCCTTAAAGTTTAGTACCTCATTCATAAGAATGTTGGACTGACATTCATAAATATGTAAATGAATAGTTTAGCCATGATCATCAATCCTTTTTTTGTTCTGTATTATAACTCATGACATATTTGGCTGATTGATTGTCCCTTTTCTGAAATCCAGTTTGGAGCTGCTTCTAAACGGATCTGGTATGACGACAAACAAGAACAAATCTTCTGGAGTTTTTATATATCAGCGTCACAAGATGTACAGATTATTTTTCAAAGTTGAATCTTTTGTCTGAGGAACTCATCAGCACGATAGATGTCATTTATCATTTTATAACGAGTGTCCTTTGCTGTTGAGATGTAAAGAGGGAGGTGTTTGGTTCTTATTCACGTTTTTAGGACAAACATTTAAAGGAGTTTTCCTTTTTTTAATGCAAGAGGGAAGAGCTTGTGGGTGAGGGAACCTCCTATGAGGAAATATGGAACATACAAAACAGTTTTATGTTAAAAGAGAATCATTTAAAAAAAAAAAGCAATAATAAAGTGTGGTTTCTTAATTTTGATGTTTGTTAAAATATATTTTTAGAAATCATTGCTGTTATTCATGATAAACTGCAACGTCCTGAAATGTGGCGTTTACAGGCCCAGACCTCAACGGATCCCAAAGGGTTTGATATGTTTTACATTTTAATCGACTAACGGGTCCTCTGCTTTTATACTCTGGTCTTGTACAGGGACTTAAATGATTGTCAAAATCTAGTTTGAAGCTCCTCAGTGATTTAATTCCTATTTAACTCAGATGCTGTAAAGTTGTGTTTTATCAAGGTTGGTGACTGTTTTTTTTGGGTTTTTTGTGAGGAAACCAGTAAGTTTTAATTTAAGGCCAATCTTCAGATGGAAACATGAACTGCTTCACCTCCAGAAACACGGTTGTGGTCGACAGGCAGTGGAAGTGGGCGAATGGAGAGCTGAGATTGGTTTTCTTGGTTTAAAACCACAGATTATATAAAAGGGTTTTAAAATGAGGAAATCCATCTACATAGCAGCCTACTTTTCAAAATAAAAGTGCTTCACAATTGGGCAATCAAACACAAACATAAAAGAACAGGCTTCAAACTTAACTGGCAGATATATCGCCATCATCATCATCATCACCATCACCATCGCTCCCGTGCCCTCTGACGTCACCGCCGTGAAAGGGGAGGAGCGCGGCCCTCTGACAGCGCGCTGCAGATGAAGCATGGCAGGCGACAGCGAGACAAAGCCAGGTGACCAAGCCGAAAATGACGGCAGTGATCGGCAGCCTTTCCTCATCGGGGTGGCCGGAGGGACAGCCAGCGGCAAGGTCGGCTTTTATAACAGGATAAGCTGTTTTTCTGTCCAGCCCGGTGGCCTGTTTATTACATATAGCTTCCTATTTGTTTTATGTGTCATCATATGCAGAGGATTGATTTCCTCTTTGCGTCAGGGATGAGGCGCATTTTGTTTTTGTAAAACCTCCAGTTATTTATCATGTTATAGTGGATGGTTGGACTGTGTCTGATCAGTAGTAAAGTAATGCAGGCCGCTCTCTTGTCAAACACAGAAACATGTGCACATGTTACAATAGGATGTTGTTTCCTCAGCTGGTTCAGACAGTGTGATGAAAGTCTGTTTTTATTGTGAGGGATCTCATCGAGACATCAGGTAATCATCCTCAGCTGCTGAGCTCTGCAGCCTGCAGGTTCATGAAAACTACAGAACATCAAACAATAAAACCACACTAAAGATCAATGAAACAAAGCAGAAGCTCATAGCTATTATATCAATGGTGTCTGCATTTATGATTTATGATTCATGAAGATCACATCAAATTTTAGAGGTGCAGCTGAGGGTTTTTAATTTTAATTTTATATATAAATGATTGTTATTTCTTGTATTCTTTGTCTTGACTGTTCCCGGCTGATCTGCTGATATCACTCACGCTGGTTCTTTGTAACACTGATGGATCCTCCCGCTTGTTTTCCACTTCACCTCATTTCACCGGTGAGACAGACTTAAACATCTGCATTATCATTCTGTGTGCAGCGTTTCAAACCTTCCTCATGGTTACCAATTACTTTCTTTTTTTTTTTTAACTTTTGTAAAAGTGTCTTTGAGTCCCATAAAATCATTCTTGTTCTCTCTTTTAAAAGGATCCTAGCCTTATAGTTTGTTGCTCCGTTGCTTTGCAGACAATAATGGTGAAACACTCCTAAACTGTGTCTTATGAAATGCTGAAATTTGAAATGCTTTTTCTAGTACTCAGGATGAGTTGTAGGTGACAGCAGACTGATTGAGTAGGTGATTAATTCATTAAAACCCAGGTTGTGGTTCAGCAGGCAGTTGTTTGTGGCTCCACTTCCTGGTATTGTGGCCTCATCTTCCCTCAGGAGCAAACTGCTCTCTGAACCACCTGGTCTCAGTTTCTGAATGTAAACCGCAGGCTTTGTTTTGTGTCTGATGAGCATGTTTGACTTTCAGGGGAAAGAGTTCCCATCAGCAGCTCTTAACGCTGCTTCTTCACGACAGACATGAGGCGTGTAAATGTTGTCATTTAAACAGACAGCTTCCTCTTACAGAAATAAAAAGCTGACTGGGATGACAGGGGCCCAGCGGTGATCACACCTGTTTCTGATGTGTGTTCAGTCGTCCGTGTGCAGTAAGATCATGGAGCTGCTGGGCCAGAACGAGATCGACCACCACCAGCGGCAGGTGGCCATCCTCAGCCAGGACAGCTTCTACCGGGTCCTGACCCCGGAGCAGAAGGCCAAGGCCCTCAAGGGCCAGTTCAACTTCGACCACCCAGGTACCAGGTTCTGTTCATGTGCTGGATCATCGGGGGGCCGCAGGTCTGAAGGCTGCTGTTTATTCGGTTTGACCTGCCGTGTCCTCTCTCCTTCTGTAAAGATGCTTTCGACAACGACCTCATCATCGCAACGCTGTGGGACATCAAGGAGGGAAAAACCGTCCACATCCCTGTTTATGACTTTGTGTCCCATTCCAGGTGAACAAGTCTCATCACTTCATACACAACACAAGTACTTTAACATCGGTCTTTGCAGCAGGAACATCAATCAGCGCCGTCGCAAAATGGGGATCTTGAATTCATGCAGATTGGTCCAATCCTGAGTACTTTGTTGGGTTTTGTATCGACCACAGCCAAATAAACTTATACATATACAACTGACATTAAAAGGACAGCTGGCTAAATTATTGACACTTCAGCTGCCAGCACAATAAACTGCTGCGTTTGTGCTGTTGGTCAGGAAGGAGGAGACGGTGACGGTGTACCCTGCCGACGTGGTGCTGTTCGAGGGCATCCTGATGTTTTACTCTCAGGAGATCCGAGATCTTTTCCAAATGAAGCTGTTCGTGGACACCGACGCAGACACGCGTCTGTCACGCAGAGGTGACGCACACGTCAGCTTTTCTTTGGTTAACAGGAGGTGAAGTGAGGATTTTGTTTTAAGGCAACTAAATCAGCTGAAGTTCACCTCACTAGTTAACAGAAAAGAAGTATTTTATTGATCGTCCCGTCCTCTAAAGAGCCGTGTCCCTGCCTCGTCTTCCCTCAGTGCTGCGGGACATCAGCGAGCGTGGGCGGGACCTGGAGAGCGTCCTGGCGCAGTACATCACCTTCGTGAAGCCGGCGTTTGAGGAGTTCTGCCTGCCAGTGAGTGTTCCCCTTGTGTTTGTACACTCGTGTCCCTGAACGCAGACTCACGGTCAAACCTTTCTCTCTCTCTACTGTTTAGACGAAGAAATACGCTGACGTGATCATACCGAGAGGAGTCGATAACATCGGTGAGTATTTGTGTGGTGTTTTTAATCCTGAGAAGTGTTGAAGACACCACAGTGTTATCACGAAGGACGCGGCCGGGTGGGCGTTGACCTCCAGACTGGCAATGTTGATCTTCAAACTAAAGACGTTAGGAAAAAGAGACGTCCAAAATAAAACTGTCCTTTATTCGAAGGGAGAAGTGGGACAGCCCTCAGTTTGGCCTCGTTGCATTTGAGTCCTGCAGTATCAGAACTATTAGATATAATAAATGTTATATAATAAACTCCAGGAAGAAAAATCACCTTCAGATCAGCAGGAAGTCTCTGAAACTCTCGATGCTCAGCTATGTGCTGGAAATAAAGCAGTAATATTGAACTGTGGTCCAGATGTTGTACTGGTGTTCCAGATGTTATACTGGTGTTCCAGATGTTGTACTGGTGGTCCAGATGTTGTACTGGTGTTCATTCCAGATGTTGTACTGGTGTTCCAGATGTTGTACTTGTGTTCATTCCAGATGTTATACTGGTGTTCCAGATGTTGTACTGGTGTTCCAGATGTTATACTGGTGTTCCAGATGTTATACTGGTGTTCGAGATGTTGTACTGGTGGTCCAGATGTTGTACTGGTGTTCCAGATGTTGTACTGGTGTTCCAGATGTTGTTCTTGTGTTCATTCCAGATGTTGTACTGGTGTTCCAGATGTTGTACTGGTGTTCCAGATGTTATACTGGTGTTCCAGATGTATCCAAAAACATGCACCTCAGGTCAGGTTACCTGGCACTGTGCAGCAGCTAGAGCCCCCTGCTGTAGTGAAACATCAGAAATAAAGTGTATAAAATCTAAAAAAAAAAAATCCAGATGTTATACTGGTGTTCTCACTGTCAGTACAGAAACATCAGAACACCAGTACCAGGATGAATCACTCAAAACATCCCAAAATAAGAAGTGTGAAACTCTGGACACTTTCCATCATAAACAGTCGCCATCTTGGCTCTGTAGAGGAAGGGGCGGGGCCACCGACGTAAAGGATTTTCAGATTAAAAGCGTGTGATGAAGCTGCAGCTGTTCCTGAACACAACGTGTTTATTTTTCATTGCTGCTGCTGGACAGAAGAATCAGAGTGTTTACTGAGTGTTAAACAGAGGACACAAAAACATGTTGAATTCTGGGTAAAATAATTAAAGCTGCAGATATTTAGGAGGGTGACGTGTTCCCATGATGAGGTCATTTCCTGTCAGTGCTCCTGTAGTATTTGTTGTAGTGGGGTGTTGTGGACCACGGCCTGACTGACCTCACCGTACGTTGGTCTCTCCGTACAGTTGCGATAAACCTCATCGTCCAGCACATCCAGGACATCCTGAACGGAGGTCTGACCAAACGCATGAACGGCTGGTTCGGAGATTACGGGACCCCGAAGAAGCAGCCGAACATGGAGTCGAGCAGTCGGCCCCACTGAAGCCCGGGTGGGGGGGAGGAGGGGGGTCATCGGGGCTGCTGCAGCCAGACGACGAGGACCTGCCGGGACATCGGAGGCCTTCTTGGCGAGGTTCTACTCGGACTAAAGAGGGAGCTGGTTTAAAGCGCTCGTATTCACTGAACTTGGGCTCCTTTAATGTCCTTTAAACTGCTGCTTGCCTTTAATACAGAACAGAGTCCCGGTCATGTGACAGCCTTCAACCAATCACGGGCCGTTGAGCCCGCCAGCAATGCAATTCTTCTTCAGGCTCCATTTCTTATTTTCTCGGGTCCAAATGATTTTGAAATAGTTTGAGATGTCTGATGTTTGTATCAGCTCGACTTTCTTTTGTCTATGAAGAGAAATGGAAATTAATTATTCGTTACTAGTAAAAGAAAAACAACCGGCGTCCACCTCAAATCATCGGATGTATGACACCATCTCCAAAGAGGACCTTTTTTTGTCCCGTCTCTGCAGACTGGTCGTTATGTTTTATTTTGAATGTCTTTAGATCATTTAACAAGATGTTCAGATTAACATTTCTAAGTTATGAAATTACCACAACGTGTTATTGTTCTTTGGTTCCTCAGATGTTTCCATTTAAAAGATGCACTGACTCAGTAAAACGACGTCTACGTGTTCTGTAAATGTTGTTTCATAGTTTTCTTACGATAAAGTTCTCAGGTACTTTCGCTTGCTTTGATTTGTCACCTTAATTAAAAAAGATTGTTTTACTGTTTGCTCCCAAGTTAAAGCTTGTTGTACTTTAGAATCCACGCGGTGAGAAGAACCACATTACGTTACCGACGCCGAGGAGGTGCAGGTTCTGTGGTTCTTTGTTTTTATGGGTTTCTTTCTTCTGTAGAAACGATGTGACGGGAAAAGGAACATAAACATTTTGCCAACATCATTAGAAATGTCTCTGCTTTTCATTTTACTCAATAAAGGAGGAACTTTACTGAGAAAAAAACAGTTTTATTCCTGGAAGGATGAAACGCAACTTAAGTTTGAATCAGAAAAACAAAACATCACAAAAACCCAGTAACATTTAGAATGAGTGAAGCATCGGGGAACCGGAGTCCTTCTCTGTGTCTATTCTCCCACAATGCAATGCACAGGAGCTGCACTGTCCCGGGCTCTGCAGACGTCTCATTAAAACATGATCAGTGGAGAACCTTTCTGTCTGAGCAGCCGATGGAGACGGGACACGGCCCGGACGTGGGACACTGCCCGGACGTGGGACACACAACACTCATCTCTGGAGAACCGGCTGAACATGAATGAGTGTTTTAGGACCAGGACGCTCCGTCCCGACCCGAGGAGTTCTGTCCGAAGAGGCCCCGGTACAGCTCGCCGCGGGCCTCGTCGCTCATCGGGCCGCGGTCCATCGGCGCCATGAAGTTGAGCAGCTTGCCGTGGACCTGGAAGCGGACCTTGCGTCCCTTGCTGGCTTTGGTGTCCACCTTCTTCTTGATCTTGCTGCGCAGCTTCTGGATGGCGAGCCACTGCCGGCCCGCGGCCACCTGGTCGTTGGGGTCCGCGGCGCCGGTCCGGCGCTCGATCAGCTCTCGGAGCAGCTGGTGGTAAAAATCATCATCGTCAAAGATGTCCTCGTCCAGGTTCCTGAGATGCGCGTTGGCCTTCGGCTGAAGCTCCGCCCCCTCCTCCTCCGTACAGGGGTTCTGCGACGGGGCTGCCGAGGCCTCCTTCCTCCCCAGGACTCTGTACTCAGAGCGTCGGGTCTGGGTTCTCCGCACCAGCCTGTGGTTGTCCATCAGAACCTGCTCCACCTGGGTCACGACGTTCCGCTCGAACGCCCCGAAGCCTCGGCCGCTCTTCCCGGCGGTGAGCCGGGTTCTGTCGTGCCACTGCCGCAGCGTGGCGTCACGGAACGGCTGGAAGGCGGCGAAGCGTTTGGCCATGAGGTCCGGGTACTCCGCCAGCTCCAGCTTCCGTTTGGGCGCCCGGGTCTCCGGCGCCGCCTCCTCTTCGTCGCTGTGGATCTCCTCGTCTTCGTCCCGAGCCTCCGTGGCGGCGACGGACCGGGTGTCGGGGTTCTGGTCCAGCAGCTGGTCCTGCAGCTCCAGCAGAGACCTCTGAAGAGCCTTCAACGCCTTGTGGGCGTTCTTCATTGCCGCCGCCAGCTCGGCTCCGCCCCTCCTCTTGAACTCTGGGAAAGTCTGCGGCTGTGGGAGCTGATTGGCCGTCACCAGAACTTTCT
Source organism: Brachyistius frenatus (assembly GCF_029030835.1). Taxonomy (NCBI): domain Eukaryota; kingdom Metazoa; phylum Chordata; class Actinopteri; family Embiotocidae; genus Brachyistius; species Brachyistius frenatus. Next base: position 231,490 of record NW_027210820.1, on the reverse strand, counting down.
GGACTTTGATTCGACCCTCGAGCAGCTGGTCCCACAGGGCCAGCTGGTTCTTCACGGCCCTCCCCTTCTCCACCTCCTCGTCCACTTTGTCCCGAGAGAACGTGCAGACGGCTCCTTCCTCCTCCTCCTCCTCCTCCTCCTCATCAGAGCCTCCATCTTCAGACTCCTCCTCGCTGTCATCATCTTCCTCACTCATCTCCAGGTCGTCCATGTCCTCTGTCAGTTTGTGGAAGTCCACCTTCGTCTTCGGCAACAGTTCAGCATCTTGTATGGCCATTAACTCCTCCTCCTCTTCATCAATAACCTCTTTATCCCCCATAGACTCCTCTTCATCTTCTACGCTCCCCTCCTCCTCAGACCCTCGGACCTCCATCAGCTGTTTCCGGGTCACGGTCTTCCCCCGGTACCGTGTGTCGGTGTCAGACAGCAGCGCCGCGTTGTCGCTCCGCAGAGCGCTGAGGCCGACGTCATCTTCATCTTCATCCTCCTCATCCAGTCTGTCTATCACTCTGGCTTTGGTCGCCTCGTCATCATCTTCATCCTCTGGATCCGCAAATTTAGGCAAAGGGTTCAACAAGTCCTCGAGCTGTTGTGAGAACGAGCCCGCCATGACGGAAGGTTCACGTGCGTCACAGTCCGTCTGGTCCTCTCGGAGATGTGCGACGGTGGAGTGACGTCAGTAAAACGCGACGCGATTGAGTTAGACTACCATTGAACCCTGGGCGCTGTCTTTCAGGTGGAATCCTTTAGGAGACAACCATCACAGCCGGCCTGAAAAATCTGCATGAAAAAAATCTACTATCACATTAAAGAAACAATAAAATGTAAAGAGTACAGTGGTAGTGAGAGGGAACTGATCAAATCCCTTTAAATCAGAATAACACGTGTACTTTGGATGTGAACTAACAACATATGTGCTCCCACACATCGGAAAATAACATGATATACAAAAGGAAACAAACAGCTGGAGTAAAGTGAACTGAATAAATACACAAACAAAATGAATGCTAAATGTTCTATTGAACAAAATAATGAAGAGGTGAACAACCGTGCATGAATCCTCTTCAGGGGTATTCTTCTTCTTCTTCTTCTTCTTCTTCTGGTGGTGGTGGTGAGAACTACCTGCAAGACAAATATCAGGGAACATTAAAGTCCATGTGAAGTTCGACTTTTTACGCATGCGCACACGGTGCGTCGAGGCTCTGTGTTGCGCGTGCTAGTTAAGTTTAGTTCGTCAGCCCTCCGCAGGAAGAAGAAGCAGCTCTGGACAGGAAAGATGTCAACCAGCGACTTCTATCTGCGATATTATGTTGGACACAAGGGGAAGTTTGGACACGAGTTTCTGGAATTTGAATTCCGACCCGACGGTAAGTTGAGTTTGGCGGGAACACGGATGTGTTCGCTGTTCCTCGTCGGAGCTAACGGCGCTAGCCACTCGGCGGCAGGTAGGCCGCAGCGGCCTGGTTCTCCTGGTTCTCCCTCTCAGCGGCCTGGTTCTCCTGGTTCTCCCTCTCAGCGGCCTGGTTCTCCTGGTTCTCCCTCTCAGCGGCCTGGTTCTCCTGGTTCTCCCTCTCAGCGGCCTGGTTCTCCTGGTTCTCCCTCTCAGCGGCCTGGTTCTCCTGGTTCTCCCTCTCAGCGGCCTGGTTCTCCTGGTTCTCCCTCTCAGTGGCCTGGTTCTCCTGGTTCTCCCTCTTAGTGGCCTGGTTCTCCCTCTCAGCGGCCTGGTTCTCCCTCTCAGTGGCCTGGTTCTCCTGGTTCTCCCTTTTTATTTTTTTTTTGATTTGATACACTTTATTAATCCCCGAGGGGAAATGTCTTCGCTACAGCAGGGGGGCTCTCAGGGGGGCTCTCAGGGGGGAGATGCTGCAGCAGGCTGCCACTAGCGCGGCGCCAGGTAACCTGACCTGAGGTGCATGTTTTTGGATGATGGGAGGAAGCCGGAGAACCCGGAGAGAACCCACGCAAGTACAGGGAGAACATGCAAACTCCGCACAGAAAGGCCCAGGACCGGATTCGAACCCGGAACCTTTTTGCTGTGAGGTGACAGTGCTAACCACTGCACCACCGTGCTGCCTACTGCTAAAGGTTGACTTTATGTATGAAGGAGTACCATAACATATTTAGGACCAACACAGTAACGTATAAAGTAATCTGTGACGTGTATCTGACAGTTGACTGGCAGGTCAACATCATGTGGAGAGTTCAGTTTAGATTCTTAAAATCACTTCTTTATTTTTCTTTGGAAGAATCTTGTGAATTATTGTGGAGAGAAGAAATAAAAAAACAAGTGAAATCTGCCGCAGTGACCTGGATGGATGATTAGAGTTCTCTACTGACTGGATGGATGATTAGAGTTCTCTACTGACTGGATGGATGATTAGAGTTCTCTACTGATTGGATGGATGATTAGAGTTCTCTACTAACTGGATGGATGATTAGAGTTCTCTACTGACTGGATGGATGATTAGAGTTCTCTACTGACTGGATGGATGATTAGAGTTCTCTACTAACTGGATGGATGATTAGAGTTCTCTACTGACTGGATGGATGATTAGAGTTCTCTACTGACTGAATGGATGATTAGAGTTCTCTACTGACTGGATGGATGATTAGAGTTCTCTACTGACTGGATGGATGATTAGAGAGTTCTCTACTGACTGGATGGATGATTAGAGTTCTCTACTAACTGGATGGATGATAAGAGTTCTCTACTAACTGAATGGATGATTAGAGTTCTCTACTAACTGGATGGATGATTAGAGTTCTCTACTGACTGGATGGATGATTAGAGTTCTCTACTAACTGGATGGATGATTAGAGTTCTCTACTGACTGGATGGATGATTAGAGTTCTCTACTGACTGGATGGATGATAAGAGTTCTCTACTAACTGAATGGATGATTAGAGTTCTCTACTGACTGGATGGATGATTAGAGTTCTCTACTGACTGGATGGATGATTAGAGTTCTCTACTAACTGGATGGATGATTAGAGTTCCCTCCTAACTGAATGGATGATTAGAGTTCTCTACTGACTGGATGGATGATTAGAGTTCTCTACTAACTGGATGGATGATAAGAGTTCTCTACTGACTGGATGGATGATAAGAGTTCTCTACTAACTGGATGGATGATTAGAGTTCTCTACTAACTGGATGGATGATTAGAGTTCTCTACTGACTGGATGGATGATTAGAGTTCTCTACTGACTGGATGGATGATTAGAGTTCTCTACTAACTGGATGGATGATTAGAGTTCCCTCCTAACTGGATGGATGATTAGAGTTCTCTACTGACTGGATGGATGATTAGAGTTCTCTACTGACTGGATGGATGATTAGAGTTCTCTACTGACTGGATGGATGATTAGAGTTCTCTACTGACTGGATGGATGATTAGAGTTCTCTACTAACTGGATGGATGATTAGAGTTCTCTACTAACTGAATGGATGATTAGAGTTCTCTACTAACTGGATGGATGATTAGAGTTCTCTACTAACTGAATGGATGCTACGCGTTTTCTACTCACCTGAATGTTTTTCTTGCAGGTAAACTGAGGTACGCAAACAACAGCAACTACAAGAATGACGTCATGATCAGGAAAGAGGTAATTTAGTAATACTTTGGTTTAAAATGGATTTTATTTTAATGTTTATATCGCCAGACCAAAAGACAGTCCACTAACAAGGCCAATTACAGATGGTGTTAATATGCTGTGTTTAAACCATGGTTGTGGTCATTCATTAATACCAACAGCTGTTTATGGGATGGAAGGTCATGATCATGATGGTCAGTCAGATTCAATGTTTCAGTGAACTACTCGGTACCAAAAATAACAGTTCTGTTATTAAAATAACGACTCCGGGTGTTTTCCCATCATACATGTTGTGAACGTGTCCAGTGTTAATTCTGGTCTGTCGTGTGCACCAACGCAGGCGTACGTACACAAGAGTGTGATGGAGGAGCTGAAGAGGATCATAGACGACAGCGAGATCACGAAGGAGGACGACGCTCTGTGGCCTCCTCCCGACAGAGTCGGCAGACAGGTCGGAGGAGCGGGCTGTGATTTCACCGTCCCGTGTTGGGTTAAACCCACTGATGTTATTTCATCACAGGCGCTACGCGTTGATCTGTTTGTCCAAAACCATCTTTGAAAGCCTGTTTTCTTCTGATTGTTCTCAGGAGCTGGAGATCGTCATCGGAGACGAGCACATTTCCTTCACAACTTCCAAAATTGGCTCCTTGATTGACGTCAACCAGTCGAAGTGAGTTTTGTGTTTGGGAGGTGGCCGAGTGGACGTTGTGCATTAGGAAGTGACAGCAGAGTAACTGAACGCGTCTGTTTCAGGGACCCTGAAGGTCTCCGTGTCTTCTACTACCTGGTGCAGGATCTCAAGTGTCTCGTCTTCAGTCTGATCGGTCTACACTTCAAGATCAAGCCTATCTAAACGTGGATTTTTGCCTGTTTTTATTTTCTTCGGCTGATGTTTCTGTTGTACTAACCGCATTTGTACATTTGCTTTTGATGGAACTGTTTTTTTAATTTTAAATAAAGAGTGGGGGAAAACATGATCTTGTGACAAACATACTCTGAACATATAAAGCAAATATGCTTGAATTAAATTAAGTTTTATTTCAGATTACATTCAACCACCAACAAAGCTGTAATGGACAGTGAAGACAAATTTAAATAGAATTGCAGCTTCACATCATCCAGATAAGGCACAGCATCTCTGACTATCTACGACTGCATGAACAGCAGCTGCTGAGTCGGCGGTCCACCAGGCGGAAGCACTCTGCTGCCACCTGGTGGACAAACCACGCTGTAAAGAAAACGTGTCATTTCAAGTACTTTTTATTATAGAGTAATGAATAAGTCTCGCGTCCAGAGTCGACACGAAGCTTCACATCAGTTTTGATAACTGCAGATGCGTGTTGTATTTCAGTTGCTCTGATTACGTTTCCTATTTAGAACCCACTGTTGTGTTCAAATGTTCCTCATCTCTCTGGAGGAGTCATCAGCTGACAGGACGGTGCTTCCCCCCTCACCGTCCTGTTGAACTGCTGATTCTCCTTGTTGGGGGACCACATGTCCACTTCCTTCTTAGCCGAGCGCCTTTCCTTCCAGGACACTGAAGATGTCCTCTAAAGATTTGTGGACACACTGCAGGAACTCGTGGACATCGCGAGCCGGGTAGCTGGACACGTTGCAGCCGATCCAATCGTCGTGGACACCGTAGCCGACGCCGAACCCGTCGGGTACCACCGGAGCGAAGCCGCCGAGGTTGACGGCAGGGCTGGTGAGGGTGCTGGTGGACAGGATGTTGTGGTTGATGGCGGTGTAGGCGGGGTCCGTGTACAGGCCGTGCACAGCTTGGCCCTCGGACGTGGCCAAATACCGCAGGGCGAACAGGTGACGGTCAAAACCTTGACCTGTAGGGAGGAGCAGAGGGAGCGGTCAGTGCAGCTCCACCTGTCGGTGGCGTGTCACCCCACCTTCAGACAGGTGGAGCAGGCGTTACATGAGGATATTCTTCACTTATTATTTGAAGCAGTTCAGTTGAGAAAATAACTTTCACAACAGTGATCGTGGGCCTTCTGTATAATAAATACTTCATCATTGATCATCTGAATTTGATCCATAGTTTCTCTGGATTTGAAGCGTTTTCTTTCTCCAGTTGTGTTCAACTTCCAGGTCGAGTCATTTCTTTACAAAGTTGCACCGAAGATTTGAACATCCAACGCACGCGAATCAATCGGCCTGACTGGAAGATACGAGTTCATTTGAAAGGCATTTTAAGTCTCAAAGTGTTTCAGGGCAGATCGGTGCCATGCTGGTTGGTTGGTTGTTCCCACTGAGGGAGTCCGTTTCACGCCGTCTTCCCTCGGTCACTATTTTCTGACTTGTGTGAATCTATGATCTGGTTTCTCAGATCTTCACTGAGCTTCTGTGCGATGATATTTTATAGTATTCCTCGTATCTCAAGCCTTCAGAACAGACGTGTCCAAAGTCTGGCCCGGGGGCCAATCACAGCCCGGTCAGATTTTATACGGCCCGCAGCTTCCTTCTTCAAATGTATCATTTGCGGCCGCCAGCACTGACAAACAAAAGATTACTTCTGAATGATCTTGTGTGAAAAACCAGAGCAAGTTTCATATGTTTGGAACTTCAATGTTAACAGACAACATTTCATCACCCATAATAAGATATTTATCAGCTTTATGGAAGTGTTAGGTATTCCAGACCGCTTGTTCTTTATGTTATCTGACTCTCTAGCTGTGTTTTTGGAGATGTGTTCGGCCTGAATGGATTACATATGGTGAAGAAATGACAATTCTTGTGTCATTGCAAATATACTTGTTCTAGAGCAATGCATTTGTATTTAACGTTTATGGTTGAAAAAGTGCCGGGAAGGACCGGAGGGCATTTTCACATGATCAAATCTGGCCCTCTGAAAATAGTTTGGACACGTCTGCTTAAAATCATTCGTGTGCATGTAGAAATGTCTCATACTCACCCATAGCTGCCTCCCTGGTGAGCTGCCCGTGATATTTGGAGCACTCGTTGAGCATGGCCTTCAGCTGCTCCACGCTGTGTTTTCCCGGCTGCTGAACGAAGGCATGCGAGCACCGCTTGGTGTGGACGGACGCCGGCCGGATGGTCTCCGTGCGGCCGTGCTTGAAGGCCGCGGTGCTACAAGACTCGTACGTGGCCACGGTCTGTCCGTACTGCCTCAGGAAGCCCATCTGAAAAGCCAGCTGGGCTACAGCATCTGGACTCAGCTTGCTCTTCTTCAGCTGTTCCTTCCCACCTTTCTTGAACTGCATGGCGTCGATGGTGAGTTTGGACACGGCCGAGTCGAAGTTCTCCTTTGCCGTCTTGATGCCGTTCTCCAGCTCGCTGTCCAGGTTGAAGTGCAGTCTGCGCACGGCGGCGGCCGAGTTCACGGCAGCAGCGGCGGAGCCCGGGTTCACCAGCGGCCGCTCCGTCGTGTCTTTAAAGATCTCGTTCTGAAAACGAAGCACGGCGACTCCGTCCCCCCAGGAGTGCTCAAAGTTGATGGCCGCCTGCCCGTCTTTGGTCAGAACGATGCTGAAGGACTTGTCGTACCAGCGGTTGCAGCCGTCACCGTGCAGCATGTTGTGGGAGACGTGAATGTGGTCCGTCATGGTCTCGTCATCCAGGCAGAGACAGAAGAGGGCGCCGTCCACCAGCCGCAACTCCTCCGCGTTTCCAGCAGCGGTCAGCTTGTCCCTCAGCCCGGCCCAGACGTCCCTGTCCTCACCCGTCAGGACGCCCAGAGGGAAGACGGCCGCCGGCGTGGAGTCAGACAGAATGTACTTCAGGTGGGACTGGATCTCTGCGGGTTCCACCAGGTTCCCGTCCCGGTCTACGACATCCAGCACGTACATGTGGCCTTTTCTCATCACCAACAGATGTCGTCCTTTCTCGTCGGTGAACAGCTCATCTCGCCCGCGTTTGGGAATCCGAGTCGAGTTGAAGAGGCGAAAGTACTGAGACATGTCCAGGGGGTAGGCGTTGACCATGTAGGCTCCGTACCAGGACAGCCGAGACGGAACCCAGCGGATCAGGTTCTTGAAGCCGTCCGTGTCGCTCTTGGCCGGGTTGAGGTGGAACACCTCCGGCGCCAGCAGGCCGGCTCGCAGCGTTTTCATGAAGCGCACCGCCGAACACACCATGTTGGTGGCCCGCACCAGCTGCTCATTGTACTCCGGCTTCGGGTCGGGATTGAAGGACATGAAGGGGTTGAAGTTCAGCACCACCGAGTCGCGTGCGGACAGATACATGTCGAACCACGGCCCTGAAACACAAACGCGTCATTTGGTCAGATTCGTCGGTGCGCCCGTCCGGGTTCCTCCGTCACGGCGGCGCGGTCACCTGAGATGTAGCTCGTGCACTTGTTGCTTTTGTCCCGAGCCGCCAGCTCCTCCTGCAGCTGTTTCCCCACACCGGTCTGGAAATCCTGAGCGAGTTTCTCCGTTGTTCTAAAAGTACACACAGACCGGATTGGTGCGGTTCAGTCGAAAGCATCAGATCATTGAAATGAATAAAAAGGGTTGATTTCCTTGTGAAGACGTACCTGAACTGGTCATCATCCAGGAGAGGCCTCTGGGCAGCTAAATACCTCCTGACAGTGTCCTCCAGTTTGGGTATGGGAAGCCTGGAGGACAGGAGGACACAGTGAACACCCAGTCGAGGCTGTCACCGCCCCCTGGTGGTCACCGAGCAGCAAATCAAGCGTGCCCTTTCCTCTACATTCAGCTCAAAGTTAACGGGGTCACCTGCTATCACCCCTGAACCCCTCACCACGTGGTCAGCGTGGCCCGTTGGGTTCCCGTGGCCTCCTCACCTGGGTAGACTCTTCTGGTAGTGCATGGACGGCACGACGCTCCGGTCCAGGTACTCGGAGGCTTCGTCCCGGCCGCTGTAGCGCCTCGTCCGGATCCCCAGAGCAGCACCTCTCACACGGATCAGAGAGGCGGCGCACTGCCCCGACAGAAGACTGGCCATGGTTGCCGGATAGCGGGCTGATAAAAGCTCCGGGGGGGACAGCCGTGTTCGGGACCGGTTCGGGACCGGTTCGGTTGGACGGTGAACACAACAACCTGGCGAGACTTCCGCTGTCCCCGAGGTTCACCACGAGAGCGAGCCGGCTAACATCAGCAACCGACGACCTGGCCGAGCTGAGCGAGGTGTGAGGGCGGATAGAACCGGTCCTGATGTGTTGGTCCAAAACAGTGACAAATGAGAGGAACAACAAGGAAGTAAAAAACGGCCCTGACAACAGGAAGTTTATACACTAAAATGTGTCATGTGATTTATTTTGCGATTTATGGCGGATGGCATCCAGCGAAAGGTGCATTACCGCCACCTACTGTCTGGGAGTGTGGACCAGCGTTACATATCCTCTGACAAACACTCAATAAATCAATTAAAAAAAAAATAAAGGTTGTACCAATTCAGTGAACTAAATTATTTGACTCAATCCTGTTTCTTTCAAGTATTGCCATACACTCCCTGCTCCTAGTTATAGCATCTTTTAGATTAAGTTCCTCAACTCCCAGCTTCCTCTTCAACCTGTCTCACTCTAGTGTGAATTTCTGGCGATGACAAATGATTTGATCCACAGATTCTGGTATTTTGCAGTACTCACATAATCATCTTCTGGTCCTCTTCTGTGCAGCGGGAAGGTTTCCGGTGGGCGTGGCCTCTCCTGCTCCGTCCCTCCCGGATGGAGGTGCTCACCTCACCTGTCACCACAGCACCTTGCTTCTTTAAAAGTCTGCTGTAAATCATCCAACCTTTAGATTAGTTCCACATTTACAAGAAAATATGAAAGACTTTTAAAGTTCTTTTAGACAGTTGAATTTGTATTATTTTATGCTATTTTTGACATTAAGCATTCAGGACTTAAACTAAAGAAAATAACATCAGTGGCAGCAGTTTGCTTATATGGGTGGAACCTGTGCAATCTGATTACACTCACGATTAACTGACATTCAAAATTCAAGGCATGAAAAAAATCCTGTAATTTTGAGAAAAAGATAATTCACTAACTAATGTCTGAATTGAATTTTCAAACATGTGATGATTATATAGTTCTTTGATGGCCATTGCAAAAAGTTATTTATAACATTTGATAAGGAATTCAAACTTAAACATTTGCTTCATCTTTTATTATTCTGACCTACATTATAAATGTTTTACATCATGGAAGTCAGCAGGCCTTCATGCATTTCTACATTATTTAAAATGGAATTAATTCTAAGCACCATAGTACAACAAAATTATGTTCAATGGGATTTATTTTCACTTTTCTGTCTTTGTGTTGTGTGAAGATCACGTCTCAGTCAAAGATGAAAGTCTTTTCTTAACCTGGACCTCTATGACTTCCACAGCAGGTATCCCTCTGTCACTGAGCCAAACCTTTTTCTTTAAAGCCTTGTGTGCTGCTCGACTCAGTGGGAATGTTTAGTCACAGATATGAATCATTTTTTTCACTTCTTTGAAGAACATATTCTCATTGATATCTTGTTTTGTTTGTGTTTGTTCCAGATAAAGATGATTAACAAAGGATTATTATTACAAACATTCTTGTCTCATGAACATTGTATTTTTATTGATAAATGTGATTTTGTAGAGGTAAATTAAAAAAAAAGCTACTGACTCTAACTGCTGTCTGTGTTACTTGTAGCTGAGATAAAGTCAACATTTGTTTCGTGTTTTCCTTCAGGTCTTATGCCTGCATTGTTTTTAAATCCTGATCATCACAAATACTGGGTAAGTAACAACAACCTGAACACCGTCCACATCCCACCGCGATGCTGGGTGGTCATCTGGCCAGCAGGGGGCAGTGTTTCCCTGGTCAGTGGCTTTGTGGTCTGAGGTCAAATCAAACACGTCACAGCTGCAGAAAACAGAGCTGCTCACTGAACTGGACCACCAGCAAATCATAACCAAATATTATATACAGAAATGTTGATTTGCTAAATCCTCTCCAGTGCGGAATGCACTTAAAAATATCTCATTAAATATTAATTTGGATGATTCAGAGTCCTTTTTATCTATCCAGGATTGAAAAGATTTTCAGAAGGATGTGGTATGATGACGTGTAAAGAACAAATGTTCTAAAGTTTCAACATCAGAATCACAAAAAATACAGTTATATTGTTGTATTGTTAAATCTTCTTCTCAGGAACTCTACAAGGATAGAAGCCATTCATCATTTTGAAGTGAGTTTCCTCAGCTGGGCAGAGTGAGCTATCCAGTTCTGATCCTGGTTCTAATCTCTTCAGGATCATCTTTTAGAAGATTTCTCCTTTTTCAATGGAAGTGGGAAAGAGTTCAGATGTCCTGTGGCCTCTTATGATTTCGTTAGTGCACTTTTTTCTTCATAAAGTCCAGATCATGAACACACAGTAAAGATAGTTGCTCCACTGACTCAGCCGGCTTTCCTGCTCTGCTCTCTGGAACAAATGAGGGTGATAGTTTTCACGAGACTCATTACTCTCTTTGTTTTCCTCCTCTGGTTCTGTGAACATCTACTGAATATATCTGCAGATATATTCAAAAAGCGAAAAGCATTCTGCATTCCTGTCTGCAGTCATGAACCTGCCACTGTATCTTTAACTCATATCTGTATGGAGCGGCTGTTGATCATCGTTACTGAGGGAGTGCAACACGTCACCTGGTGCGACACGTCACCTGGTGCGACACGTCACCTGATGCGACACGTCACCTGGTGCGACACGTCACCTGATGCGACACGTCACCTGGTGCAGTCACCTGGTGCAGCCACCTGGTGCGACAGGTCACCTGCTGCAGTCACCTGGTGCGGCACATCACCTGGTGCGACACGTCACCTGGTGCGACACGTCACCTGATGCAGTCACCTGGTGCGACACGTCACCTGATGCAGTCACCTGGTGACACGTCACCTGGTGCGACACGTCACCTGGTGCGACACGTCACCTGGTGCGACACGTCACCTGATGCAGTCACCTGGTGCGACACGTCACCTGGTGCAACACGTCACCTGATTCAACACGTCACCTGATGCAGTCACCTGGTGCGACACGTCACCTGGTGCGACACGTCACCTGATTCGACACGTCACCTGATGCAACACGTTACCTGATTCAACACGTCACCTGGTGCGACACGTCACCTGGTGCAACACGTCACCTGATTCGACATGTCACCTGATGCGACACGTCACCTGGTGTGACACGTCACCTGTTGCGACACGTCACCTGGTGCGACACGTCACCTGGTGCGACACGTCACCTGATTCGACACGTCACCTGGTGCGACACGTCACCTGGTGCGACACGTCACCTGATTCGACACGTCACCTGATGCGACACGTCACCTGGTGCGACACGTCACCTGATGCGACACGTCACCTGATGCGACACGTCACCTGATGCGACACGTCACCTGATTCGACACGTCACCTGGTGCAACACGTCACCTGGTGCAAAACGTCACCTGATTCGACACGTCACCTGGTGCGACACGTCACCTGATGCGACACGTCACCTGATTCGACACGTCACCTGGTGCAACACGTCACCTGGTGCAAAACGTCACCTGATGCGACACGTCACCTGATGCGACACGTCACCTGATGCGACACGTCACCTGATTCGACACGTCACCTGGTGCGACAGGTCACCTGGTGCAACACGTCACCTGATTCGACACGTCACCTGGTGCGACAGGTCACCTGGTGCAACACGTCACCTTTGTCCCCGGCTGTCCTCTTTGAATGACAGCTAGAGGACATCTTAGGATCCACGCATTTGTTGGAAAGAGAAGAATCAGGGATCAATGATAAAATCCTGCTTTACAACATGTTCTGCTGTCAATCACAGCAGAGGAAGAACTCATTATGTGAGAACTCCCTCAATGACATGTTTGTCTCCATCATTTACGAAGATTTTACAGAACACTGTTGCAGATATCATATCAACGCCTGTTGAACTGATACAGAAATATGATATATGACAGCTCCTGAACATATAACAGAAATAAAAGCCCTGTAATCTGGTCCGAAGACTTGGACTGTGGTTTTATTTTGAACATCAGAAAGATGAATGAACTCTCAGTGATGGTCCGGTATGCTCCAATAAGCGGGCTGAAAGACGCAGAACCGCGATAAACCATTTCAACTACATCTTTCAAAGTTCTGGAGCGTGATGAGATGGAGGAAGAACATGTTTCCGGTTCGTGCTGACGGATGTTCAGCAGTGTTCAGGCTCGCTGGACTATCTGCCATCGACCCATCGGGTCTGAAGATCCGATAAAGACACAAGGAGGCGCCGCTCCGTCAGAGGCCCGCCGCACCGGAACCCGGAACACAGCTGCTTCTCCTCACGCGTACAGAAATGCCTGAAATAAACACACCGAGGTAAGCACATTGAAAACAGGCACGAGGGTTGTCTGCGACACGTTTTCACCCTCCGACATTAACATTACGTTAAGAGGTGACACGTCAATCAAACGGCTGCGCGAGCTCTGCGGATATTTACAAGGTTAGCGTGCTAAGCTGCGGTGCTCCTGCACGGTGACACGGTTTCCGTTCAACGATCCGGTCGGTGCAGTTGGCAGGTGCACCGGCCCGGTTCGGACGGGGACACCGGACTCCTGTCAGTGACCGGCTGCTCCGCCTCGGATCTCCGTAGACTGGACCTGATCGGACCTGATGTCAGGTCAACACGTGCAGGCTCAGTGTGGTCAGCTGGACCCTGAGCATCATCACCTCACCTTTACATACCAGACACGTTTTCTGAGATAAAATGACAATGTTGATTTGATTTACGAGTTTTAGACGACTTTATGTAGAGATTACATTGATTGCTGTTGATTAAGCGACGTAATTAAATAAAAGATTGAATGTTATAAGAGAAAAAAAGAAAGTGTCACAGATTAGATGAGTGACTGAAACATGAAAAACTCAGATCAGATCAAACAGCTGCACTGAAACCAGGTGAGCAACAGATATTGAACAGCAGGACCAGATGTCACCGAGTGAGTCAGGGATCAAAGTTACACCATTAGTTGACCACATGCTGTGACATCCTGTGTCCATTTCAAATTAAAAGCCTGTGTTTCAAATTAAAGCCCTGGAGTGTTTCATCCACTCTCCAGCCACACACCTCGGTACAGACGTACTCGTGAGCTCTCCTCAGAAGGGCCGGAGGGGATTCTTTCTCCAGAGCGCCTCATTTCACTGTTCTCCAGCTGGTTTTGTGACCTCCGGTTGTGCGTGCTGCAGTAACTGGTGACTTTAGTCTTCAACATCAACAGCGTGGTGAATCACAGTTTTATGCATGAAACCGACAAAGGTGAACACTGAGCTGTGGTGACTATGAGAGAGTAACTGCAGATCCAGAATGAATAAGTGAGTGTTTGTGTACTTCTTCCTGTCGTTGCTGACGTGACTGTCTTCCTGTCATGCGTGTGCCTTCCGTCATGTGAAGGATTGAAGCCGTGAACACCAGCGCCAGCGACGGACTGGAGGGCTTCAAGGCTCATGCTGTGTTCCAGGAAATCAACAAGAAGCTTCAGGAGGTGATAAACACCACTTACTTATGTCAAAATAACACAAACCAAATCTGTCTTTCAAAAGGACATGCAATAGTTTTAATTCATTTGTAGTATATTATTTTTCTTCTGTCTTCCACAGTGTTTTCTGGCCTTTGTCACGCGGCTACACAGTTCAGCCCCCAACTCTCATTTTAAAGTACAAAATAATATCGAGCTTATGTTGAGTCAATCAGACAAATGGTTTGTGCTCTAAACCTCCGTATATGAATGAGGTCACACAAAGGTAGCTGCTTAATAACCCAGCGTCCTCTGCAGCTCTCTGCATGGCCGTCCGTGTAATAAATGGGATTTGTCATCAATGAGGAAATCAGCAGGGGGGCCAACTAAGAGGCCTGGTTTAGTGCAGTATGTCAGGAAAATGATCTGACAAATAGACTTAAAAGTTGAGCTGCGGAGCTTATCTTGATCTGATCTGAGAGGATCTGTTGTCCCACTTTTGTATTTCCACATTAGTTCAATGTTGAGAGGGAAGCGAATGTCAGGCAGATTGATGCTCATAATGGAAACAGCTTTCTGTCTTTCTTTTGTCATTCGTCCGTCGCTGTATTCACTTCAACAACGTTACGCCTCCCTCTCTAGCTTTTCATGTGAACAAACCTGTTTGTCACCAGGACACATCGTGCTTGTCCTCCAAGCAGATGTCGTGATCTTCCTTGTGAAACATTTGTAAAACAGTTTTTAAGATGTGACCCCGTTTCCATAATCGTTGTGTAAAATGTAAATTAAAAACAGAATGCGATGATTTGCACATCACATAAACCCATATTTAACTTAAAAATAAGACGGCATATATTAAACGTTAAATCTGAGAAATGTTTATTTTGAATTTGATGCCAGGAACACATTCCTATAAAGGTTGTTCAGATCTCTGCTCTCTTTGCAGGAATTGGATGAAGTTGTACACTTTCCTTTTCTACTGTGTGTAAAATGCGTCTGACAGGAAGGGGAGCAGTTTGTGAAAAAGATTGGAGGAGTGTTCGCCTTCAAAGTGAAGGACGGCCCGGATGGACAGGAGGCCGTCTGGTTCGTGGACGTAAAGAACGGCAGAGGCTGCGTTCACAACGACACAGGTGAGCGACCCGAAGGCTTCCTGGTCCTCAAATCACATCGTAAATGCAGTTTAAAGTTCGAGGCCTGCACGCACTGTTTTTCTGCTTTATCTGTGTCCATGTATGAGACAGTTACATCGCTTTTGTTTTTCACTTGGTACATTTTAATACTTTCAAGTCGGTGAATAAAGAAGCTATAAGTTTGTATTTGTGAACTAACCGTGTCCGTCTCGCCGCCCTGCAGAGAAGAAAGCAGATTGCACCATCGCCATGTCGGACACAGATCTGTTGGCCCTGATGACAGGGAAGATGAACCCACAGACTGTGAGTATTCAACCCGGCGGTTCTGTAATCAGCTCTCAGGGCTGTTTTTCACTTCACTCTTACCATTTCACCGGGGAGATGTCAATCAGAGCCAGAAGGCAGCGGATCAGAAGAAATGAAGAGCTGCAGAGTTCTGAAGCAGAAGAAGTCTCTGATGGCTCGTTCACAGAGAACAGCTGCAGCCAATGACAGAAAACATCCTTCAAGAACCCCAAAAAACAACGAGTGCAGGTGTGAAAGTGTCACCACTCGAAGAAGACGTGGAGGATCATCTTCTGAGCAGCGAGAATTCAGCAAATAAACACCAAAGACCATCCAGACAGGAACCAAAGTGAAGGACAGACAGGAAGTGGCCGGGATCACAACCCATTCAAAGGAAGTCTGTGAGGGTGGATGTTGGGATTGGGCCAATGCCTTTTCTTCTTCTCCTCCGGGATTGTGGGTCAGAACATCCAGAGCAGCTTGGTGGCCCGCAGACGGCAGAATACCACCTGATGTAGTACAACATCCTGGTGCTTTTGGCATCCTATGTTTAACATACTATGTATCGGGACATACTAAATCTTTTTTTTAAATAGTCTGGTAGTATTGATGATGAAATGTCTTTATTGATGACGTAAGCAACACTTCAGTTACAGGTTCACGTGAAACAGAATATCTGTGACAAACATGAATACAAGTCCTGGAGGAGATTTCTCTTTTATTAAACTACTTCTGTCATCAGGTCATGAAAGGCTACGTCACCACACACTACTGAACAGGTGGAGGAGAATTATTAGCCAGCTGGATCTGCTTCTGACAGGATATGTGGATGGTGTCTGGGTGTCTCTAACGCTGAACACTCATGATCATGAACAGCTCTGCTGTGTAGAGTAAATAACCCTGTCTAGAAAACGGAGATACTGTCTCATACCTGACTCGGAAAACAAAGGGAACTGATTCAGGATCCAATATTCTGTCTGTAAACATGACACCGTGAAGCTCTGTTGCCCAACTGGCTGCCGTCTTCCTTCATGACCGAGCAGCAACCATCAGTGATGTCATCAACCATCAGTGATGTCATCAACCATCAGTGATGTCATCAACCATCAGTGATGTCATCGTTGGTTTGTGAACGTTATGAATCCTCCAGTTCAGATTCTGTCCGTCACCATCTTTGCTAGTTCGGAGCGGTTTGGAGCAGGAAGTGACCATATTTGGACGAGCTGGGGGAGGAGCCAGCAGTGGATCTGACCGATCTGATTGGAAACCTGACGATACTACGATGGTCGTATTTAATGGAACCAGAGTCCAACTACGAGGAGCGAAAATCAGATGGAAGAAGAGACCTCTGAGGAAGAAAGACAACGGGATCATGAACTCAGAAAACCTCCATGAGTGTATTACTGTGAGGAATCCAGCTGTGCAGCTACAATTTACGGATTTCTGTTGTCGTGAAGACGGTGTTTCATGTCCCCAAAACCAGCCGATAGAAAAAAGAGCAGCTGGGCTAAGCTTTGCATGGATCAGTAAAAGCTGTTTCAGCAGGTCAGAAACATGAATGTGCTGAATATGTGTCTGCAGCACCAACACATTAAACAGGACATCCTCAGCCTCACTCGGGCAAACAAACCAGGAAATCACTGAAGCTTTTTAAAAGATGGAGCTGCCTTTATAAATGAAGCTGAGGGAAGTACAACAGCAGTGAGATGGGCTGTTCGTACAGTTGAAACCAGAAGTTTACATACACTGTGCAAAAAGACACAAAACACTTTTTTTCTCACTGTCTGAAGTTAAATCAGACTAAACCTCTCCTGTTTCAGGGCCGTTAGGATTACCAACATTATTTAACTTTTGCTAAATGTCACAATAATGAGAAAGAGAATATTTTAGAGAATTTTTCATTACTTTCTTCAAGGTCAAAAGTTTACATCCAGTTCCTTAGTATTTAGTAGCGTTGCCTTTGAACTGCATGACTTGGGTCAAACGTTCTGGGTATCCTTCCACAAGCTTCTTACAGTACTCTGATGGAATTCTGGCCCATTCCTCCGGACAGAACTGGTGGAACTGAGTCAGGTTTGTTGGCCGCCTCGCTCGCACACGCCTTTTCAGATCTGCCCACAAATTTCCGATGGGATTCAGGTCAGGGCTTTGTGATGGCCACTCCAAGACATTGACTTTGTTGTCCTCAAGCCACTTTTTAACTATTTTGGCAGTCTGCTTCGGGTCATTGTCCATTTGGAAGACCCATTTGCGCCCAAGTTTTAGCTTCCTGGCTGATGTCCTGAGATGTTGCCTTAATATTTCCAGGTAATGTTCTTTCTTCATGATGCCGTCTATTTTATGAAGAGCTCCAGTTCCTGCTGCAGCAAAACAGCCCCACAACATGATGCTGCCACCTCCATGCTTCACAGTTGGGATGGTGTTTTCAGGTCTACAAGCTTCCCCCTTTTTCCTCCAAATGTAACGGTGGTCATCATGGCCAAACAGCTCCACTTTAGTTTCATCAGACCACAGGACATGTCTCCAGAAGTTAAGGTCTTTGTCTTGGTGTCTTTTTGCAAACTGTAATCTGGCTTTTTTATGTTTCTTTAGGAGTAATGGCTTCCTTCTTGCTGAGTAGCCTTTCAGCCCATGTCGGTGCAGGACTCGTTTTACTGTGGATAATGACACTTTCTTACCAGCTTCAGCCATCATCTTCACAAGGTCTTTAGCTTTTGTTCTGGGGTTGATTTGCACATGTCGGACCAAAACACGTTAATCTCTGGGACACAGAGCCCGTCTCCTTCCTGAGCGGTGTGATGGCTGGACATTCCCATGTTTATACTTGTGTATAATTGTTTGCACAGATGAACGTGGCCTTCAAGCATCTGGAAATTTCACCCAAGGATGAACCAGACTTGTGGAGCTCCATGATTCTCTCCCTGATTTCTTGGCTGATTTCTTTTGACTTTCCCATGATTTCAAACAAGGAAGCAGAGTGTTTGAGGTGTGGCCTTAAAATACATCCCCAGGTGTGCCTTCAATTAACTCACATGGTGTCAGTTAACCTATCAGGAGCTTCAAAAGCCATGACATCATCATCTGGGCTTGACCACGTTGTTTAAAGACATAGTACTTTTGGTGTATGTAAACTTTTGACCTCAAAGAAAGTAATATCAAATTCTCTAAAATATTCTCTTTCTCATTATTGTGACATTTAGCAAAAGTTAAATAATTATGGTAATCCTAACGGCCCTGAAACAGGAGAGGTTTAGTCTGATTTAACTTCAGACAGTGAGAAAAAAAGTGTTTTGTGTCTTTTTGCACAGTGTATGTAAACTTCTGGTTTCAACTGTATCTTATTATGGGATTTGTTGTTCAATTCAATTCAATTGTTAGTAAGAAAATAAATTGATATTAAATGATCGACTGCAACAAACCCCAAACACTCTGAATATATTGTTGTCACAGCAGGAAACATAAGCATAAACATTTTCTCCTTCTGTGTGCAAAAGTGTTTTCCAACTCTGAATTATACGGAGCAGAAGCAATGCATCATGGGAGCCCATCCAGGCTATTTGTACCAGAGGACTGTCATGTAAATTAAACTCCTCTGCTCATCAGTTCACAGCAGGAGTCTCCAACCTTTCTTCCTCCGAGAGCTCCTCATGTTTAGGAACATTTATTCACATAACTGAGCTCCACCCAAACCTGCTGAATCACCTTCTCTTATCTGAACAATAACAAACTGATACTCATTTTGTATTGTGTAACTTTGATCTCTCACTCACTGACAGAAACTCTTTATAGCTCCGCCCCCTATGTTGAGGTCCAGCTGAAAATATTGTATTTATGTTATTAACCCTAATTTCTGAGCAGCCGTTTGTTTGTTTCCAGCTCAGCGTGAGAGTGTGCTGTGTTTCTGTCCTCTGATCTCTGTGTCTCACTGTGGGCGGAGCTCCACCTCTGCTGTGTTTCTGTCCTCTGATCTCTGTGTCTCACTGTGGGCGGAGCTCTACCTCTGCTGTGTTTCTGTCCTCTGATCTCTGTGTCTCTCACTGTGGGCGGAGCTCCACCTCTGCTGTGTTTCTGTCCTCTGATCTCTGTGTCTCACTGTGGGCGGAGCTCCACCTCTGCTGTGTTTCTGTCCTCTGATCTCTGTGTGTGTCACTGTGGGCGGAGCTCCACCTCTGCTGTGTTTCTGTCCTCTGATCTCTGTGTCTCACTGTGGGCGGAGCTCCACCTCTGCTGTGTTTCTGTCCTCTGATCTCTGTGTGTGTCACTGTGGGCGGAACTCCACCTCTGCTGTGTTTCTGTCCTCTGATCTCTGTGTGTCTCACTGTGGGCGGAGCTCCACCTCTGCTGTGTTTCTGTCCTCTGATCTCTGTGTCTCACTGTGGGCGGAGCTCCACCTCTGCTGTGTTTCTGTCCTCTGATCCCTGTGTGTCTCACTGTGGGCGGAGCTCCACCTCTGCTGTGTTTCTGTCCTCTGATCTCTGTGTGTGTCACTGTGGGCGGAACTCCACCTCTGCTGCACTGACGTGGTGCGGAGCGACACAGGTGGAGGGAGGAGGGGAGATCGTCCACTCGTTAATCCATCGCTTTGATAGCATTGTTTTCTTATGAAGGTTAAAAAAATAAAAAAATAAATAAAAAAAGGCTGAAATGGATCGCCAAATATACTTAACATCTGTCATTATACCTGGGCGGCCCGCCAAAGTAAGACTGTTCAGGAAACACTGCGTATTGTTTGAGCCCTCTACGGTGTTCAAACTGCTCTTCTGGAGTTCAGAACGATGAGGGAGGCAGAGATGGTTTCATTTAGTCTGTTTCTGTCATGAACTTCCATGAAAAGCTTTCATGGTCCTTCTGAGAACAGAACCAATATTTAAAAGATTCCTGTTCCCTCTAAAGTGCTTAAATAATTACATCCATCGACTGATTTACCTTCAGTCTTCCGGTCCAACAGCCATCTCGCCACTCCAGTGTGTTTGTGCCCTGCAGTTTCCTGACATTTCATAAGCTGTTGTTGCTGTTGGCCCACTTTCCCCCGGGTTGAGTTAATCTGTCGTGGTTACTCTTAAAACCAGCAGCGTGCACTTCCCCTCCAACACCGACACAACCGCTCCTCAGACTACAAACTGTCTGGATAATGTTATTTTTTTCTGTTCCCACTTTCTGATCAGGCATTCTTCCAGGGCAAGCTGAAGATCACAGGGAACATGGGCCTGGCCATGAAGCTCCAGAACCTGCAGCTGACACCCGGAAAAGCCAAGCTGTAGATGAAGAAGGCTGAGCTGACTCAACACTGAGTAAAACCACAGAGACGTTAACGGTCTGGTTTCAGATCAACGTTAAAGGTCTTCTCTCTGTCCTGAACCACTTTCACTCTGTGAGCTCACTGAGCGGCCGGGGATTAGTCAGCAGCCTTGCCGTCCTAACTGAAGAACCAATGGACAGATAATTAATCCTCTAATGGAGTCCCTGCCTGCAGGTCGTCCTCATTCTGTCAGTCCAATAGAGTAGAGACAGGTGCTCCTTTTTTGTGATACTAATTCAGTTCTAGTCCAGTTTTCAACAACCTAAATGAAATCTTTCTTTGAGTGCATCATGTCTGGAAATGTTGAGCAGATTGATGTCATGGACACCAGTCGAAGTGCCTCCTCGTCTCAGATGAAGTTGTTTTTTTTTGCCAGTGACTGGCCACCGCCGATCTAACACGGGGTTGTAATTTCTGTATGACTCTAAAAGATTTCTACTAAATAAATTTGTGGTCTTGACTTGAGTCCGTGTTCATGAAGCAGTCGTCACTAATCTTATTGCAGACATAAAAACTCAACAGTTTATCTGTGAACTAAAACTTGATGATCAAACAGTTATGTTGAGTTTGTGGTTGTTAAAACGGAAACGCTGGCAAAGCTTCAGTGTTCATTCAGTGGAAAAAGGGAAGATGTAAAAGTTTCCTCCTGCACGGTTCAGTGGTCCCTTTTCAGGTCCGAGTGGTGTGACCCTCCAAAATAAAAGCCCTCTGTTCAGATGTACTTTGATGTGCCTATCAGGCTGGCCTGGTCTCTGTTCACCTCTTAGAGGACCTCGTGCTTTCCCAGCACCGGAGCGACTTGCTTCCAGACTGCCACGCTGTAGTTTTTCCTTTGAACATGGAGGAGACGGGCTGGAAGGCAAATCTGTTAACTAGCTCTGACCCAGATTCCACTGCAGCTTTGGCTCGGCTCCTGGAGTTTTCTGGGTCTGACTGTGTAGTCACACTGGGCTCATTTCATTGGTCAATAGTGACTTCAGTCTCATGTCTTTATTCTGCAATGAAGCGCTCGGATATGATGAGAAATGCTGGATTTTGATCTTCAATATTCTGATCTGCACGTGAAACAACATTGCAGCTCAATTCAGGAACTCAATTTAAAAATTCCCAGTAAATGAAGGGATGAAAAACAGGAATTCATGTTTTTTTTTGTTATCATTGCAGTGATAATCTAGTCGGGTATGTCCAGACCCAAATTAACTTCCTGAATATACAGAATGGGTCTAGGTACGCTGTGGAGGGAATAATCTAACTGCGTACATTAACTCCACCACCACTGCAACTACATTTAGATAAAAACACTTGACTTTGACATCATTGCAATGAATCACAGACACTGGTCTCTGATTGGTCTGCTCACTAATGTGAGCAGGGTTAGACTAATCACAGTGAAGAAAACAGAAGCAGTGATCAACAGTCTGCGACTCAACAGTCGCTCCACGGTCACAATGATAAACACAAATCCATCCAACCTTCTTAATATTTGAATAATTTCTCTGAAATAAATAAATGTTTTGAGTAGAAACTGCTGACGACATTACTGCACAAAGTAAATCTTCCCAAACAAAAACCTGCTTCATCAACACAAAAAACTCCTCATTTACAGCCAGGATGGTTCGTCTACCTTTAATCACAACAAACTGCAGGAAGGTGGACCGGAGACAACGGCAAAACCGGAAGTGACCAGGTTTATAGGAAATGTGATGTCATCATGAGACTCAGGCTGCCAGTTGAGTCTTTGTTCAATTGCATTTATTCTAAGAGCATTTAAAGCAGCAGTTGTAGCCCTCGTTTTCTACATCACAGCCAGAGTCTGTTTGTAAAGCTACATCACTTTTAGGACTTTTTTGAAACTTTATACCCAGAAAACTCAGAAAATGAAAAAAAATGATTAGACCTAGATATTTCTTTGATGGGTGGGGGGAAAAAATAAATAAATAAAATCCAATTTTGATTGCAACAGTCACAAAAAAAACCCCTTCTTTTTAAAATACTCAAGTCTTTCAACTTTGTGGAAATGCAACAGTAAATCAGTGGAGTGCTAAGTAACATTTAGTATGCTACAACACTTGCATTACACCCATTATTATCACAGCAACAATTCAGATTGTACAGACAAGTACTTTCCTGGAAAATAGTGATCTGTTGTGTGTTGGTATTCAAAGTGTGCTCAATGCACAGCAGGATCTTGTACAATAATGGGCTTGATTGAAAATATGAGGTTGTGGTATTGTCTGTTCAGTTCTTTGGAGCTCAATGCAGGTGAGCGATTACAGAGTTCAAATGGCTCAGTTAAGTCTTCAGGAAGAAGGTGGGCTGGCTGGCACGATAGTAAGTACTGCAGCAGGCAGAGAACAGAACTGGATCAACAACTAGAAGCAAAGCAACGAGAAACAAACCTACAACTAGTGATGTTACGAGGTGTGCCGACGCTTCGAAGCGTGTGTCGCGTAACGGAGGGGGCGTTTCCTCGAAGCGTGTGTCGAGGCTTGCTTCATTTAGGGGAGGAGCCAAAAATGATGACGTCAGAAGCCTCGCTGCCGGCTGTACCACGTGACTGCTTCGGGAAGTGGTTCAGGTGTTGCCGGGAGGTTTGACAGCAATATAAACCTCTCAGGCTCCATTCAAAATGTGGGTTGTTGGTGGAGAGTTGAGGTCAGTTGAGAGTTTGGATAGTTTGGAGAGTTTAGAGAGAGAGAGAGAGAGAGAGAGCGATAGTTTGGAGATTTAGGGGAGTGAGGAGAGAAGGAGGTGATAAGATGGAGCCAGCTGGGAAGAGGAGGATTTCCCCTGCGTGGGAACACTTTGATTTGATAACTCCTAATAAGGTAAATCTAACTCTATTTCAGACACATTAGGTTTGCTTATCAAGAACTGTATTTTTCACAGTCTCTTATTTTATTCAAAGGTGAGGTGTTTATTGTGCTCCAAGGAGTTGGGGTACAATAACAACACCTCATCCATGCTGAGGCGTTACCGTTCCTTTGCATGACAATAAGGAGGAAACTGGAGCTTCACCCAGCCAAGGTAAGTCATTACAATATTACAAATGCACCATCACAATTTTTCCCTGTTCACTTTTGTTTATTGTGCAAATAAAGACAGATAACAGACACTGTATTTATTCTCTTTTAACCAGCCACCAGAAAACAAGAGCTGGATGAAGCCCTCGTCTCCATGATAGTGAAGGACACACAGCCCTTCAGTATTGTGGATGATGTTGGATTCAGGGCATTTGTGTCCAAACTGGATCCTAATTATGTCCTCCCTACAAGGCAGGTATGTATGGGTGCATGCATGAAACAAATGAGTACTTTATTGTGTCTCACAGTTCAGCACTATATATTTTTTCCTTTAGGCTCTGAAGGCCATGGTGGAGGCCAAGTATGAGTCAGCTAAGGAGAAGGAGAAGGCTAAAGTGGAAAAGGTGGCTGCTGTTAGCCTTACTTCTGACATGTGGACATCCACAAAACCAAAAACTGTTGAGAAACTGTTATTTCTGAATAAAAATGAATAAAATGTCCCCTGTCCTGTACATCATTGTCCAAGTTACACAAGCATATTCAGTCCCCTCTTCCTAGTTCCACAAGCACTTCCACTGTCCTCTGCCTGCTTAAGCTCATGCCATTTTCCTAAAGTGACAGAAAAACATGATTACACAACCTGCCATATCATATGATACTACCATTTTGGGAAAATTTACACACACAGAATACATTCAAAAGATATTTTATTATGCACATATGTGATAATTTATGTACAGAAATGATTTGGTCATACATTTTTGTAATTCATAGTCATTCCCAACAGCCATAACAGACACAAAAATTCAATGCATCACATTATGTGGTTCAGATACAGCTGCCTGTGATTATACACTTGGCCAGTAGGTGGTTTCGTGTGTACATGAAGCTTCGAGTAATGAACCCTTTCTCGAACCAATTGGCTGAAGTGGTTCGATGCCTCATGAGGCTTCATCTCACCATCACTACCTACAATGAGGCGCTACAGCGTGGTACCAGGCGAGCTGACGAAACGGACTGACGAGGATGGAGTGCAGGACCGGGGTTGATATACTGCCAGGCAATGATTAGGGGAATTGGACGCAGCTGCGCCAGCCGAACAGGCGAGCGGTGGTAGGAGGTGTCTGGAGGGCAGTGGAAGTATCCACACCCTCCAGACGCAGACCAGAACACAGAGCACATGACGAACCACTACAAACACAGGGAATGACAGACACACGAGAAAAAGACGATCGGGGAAAACAGGGAAAGACGGATCCTGACTTTATCTGTTTCAAAATGTTGTTTTGTATGTTTTTAAAAACCCAGGGGTTTCTTTGGAACAAGCAGAAAACAATCCACTGGAGAAACTAAAAATACATGAATAAATTAAAACTGCAAGCAGTGATGTACGGGCCCTCGCACTCCCGCGTGCCGCCTCCCCGAAGCCGTCTCCCCGACGTGCACCGTGCGAGGGACCGCGTATCCCCGCTTAAGGTTGCTATTTTTGTCTCGTTTCCTGTCTCCAGCAGGTGGCGGTGGCGAGGCGTTTGGCCACGCCCACTCGCAAAACACATATCAGATGTATCGTCTCACCACACCAGATGTATGTGACACGTTTCATGAGGTTTCAAGCATCCTTTGACCTTAAACATCAACTTCCTGTGTCACGGCGAGACATCCAACTTTGCCGCATCGTCACGGCGACGCCCATTGACAAAGTCGAACGAATGTCTCAGTATATCATCAACTACATGTTTATGTTATTGTGACCCGACTTTACGTTCATGTGATCAACCAGCTTGACGTAGAATGTGAAAGTATGAAAGTGTAATTTCCAGTGGCCAACAGGGGGCGCTATGACTATGCGCAAATATTACCCCACAGGGGTCTTCAGGGTGGGGCTGTTATCATACCTGTGATGTTTGGAGAAGATTGGTCCATGTACATAAGATTTAAAGCAACTCGTAGTTTCATGGCGAGACACTCAAAATGGCCACCACGCTACGGGCACACACATCGATGAAAATGAATTATTTATACAACTTTTAATCCCAAACATGTTTTCTATCCATAGAACCTAAATTCAAGTCGGTCGGACCAAATCCCTCGGAGGAGTTCGACAAAGTACAACGTGTCAGAATCGCCCAAAATGGCGACTAAATTCAAAATGGTGGACTTCCTGTCGAGTTGACGTAACGGTGCAATGTAACTTTTTTGTGCGTCTAGGTGTGATACACGTGTCCACCGGATTTTGTGAATTTAGGTAAATGTGGCCGCCGGGGCATCTCTTTAGGGGGCGCTATCGA
Source organism: Brachyistius frenatus (assembly GCF_029030835.1). Classification (NCBI taxonomy): domain Eukaryota; kingdom Metazoa; phylum Chordata; class Actinopteri; family Embiotocidae; genus Brachyistius; species Brachyistius frenatus. The sequence goes on along the minus strand of NW_027210820.1, from coordinate 205,392 downwards.
GCCATTTGGCCACGCCCACTCGCGACTCCACTAGAATACGAAATTCTACAAATGTGTATCCACTTTCATGAGTTTTTGAATATGATAAAGCCTCCAAAAAGGCAAATCACTTTATGTAAGAATAAGAACGACCAAGAAGAACGACTAAGAAGAACGACTAAGAACATTTTTACGAAAAACAATAGGGCTTTCGCCGATGCTCGGTGCTCGGGCCTTAATTAAGTTTCTCTTCATGCAACAAAGCAGTGAAAACAGGATCTCCAAGATTATAATATATCTGATTGTGGTGGCGGGGTGTGGTTAGCTCAGCTGCAGTGGGTAGAGAGTGGGAGGAGTGGTTCAGGGAACGGTGCCGGAAGGTGTAATGAGCACAGCTGAGCCAAATATGAACTGATGAGCACAGCTGAGCAGGATGTGGACTGATGAGCTCTCCCCTATAAAGGGAGCAGGGAGAAGGAGGAGGAGGAGGAAGTGGTTGCACGAGTACATTGGTGTATGGGCCGGGCAAATAAAAGCATTTTACACCTGAACGTACGACTGAGTGTCATCTGTGTCCAGGAGAGACCCTGGTAGCACCAACATTGCTACAGTGGCACCCAACGTGGTGGCATGGACACAGGTGAACAGCAGAGCGGAATGCCGATGCAGCCAATCGTCGTGTTAGGGCAGATGCTGGGCGGGATCGCGGTGATGCAGTGCGATCAGGCGGAGGTGAACCGCCAGCTCCTGGACGCGTTGCAGGCCCAAGCCGAGCGACAGACTCGCGCCTGGGAACAGCTAGCGGCCCGGCCGGCGGCGGCCCCACCAGCTCCAGGACCGATCTCCTTCACCGGGGTGGCCATGCACAAGATGACGCCGGCGGATGACGTACAGGCCTTTATGGACATGGTCGAGTTGATGGCGGAAGCGTGTGCCTGGCCGGCGGCGGAGTGGGCGGTGCGACTCCTGCCTCTCCTGACGGGAGGCGCAGACAGCGGCTCTGAGGCTGCCTCCCGGGTCCAGACGACAGTACACGGACATGAAAAGAGTCATTATGGACCGGCTGGGCCTGTCCCCGGAGGACCACAGGAGGAGCTTCCGGGAGTCTAGGCTGGGGCCCAGGGACCGGCCATTCGCCTTCGCTCAGCGAATGAGGGACTCGGCGACTAGATGGCTGCAGCCGGAGAGCGCCGGAGGGGCGCCGGTGATGGTGGACAAGATCGTGGGGGAGCAGTTCACGGAGGGACTGCTGGCCAGGACAGTGGCATGTGTCCGCTGCCACCATCCGGCGATGCTAGAGGCCGCCATCACCCTTGCTGAGGACCACCTCGTGGTTTATCCCAGCGGGCAGGGGGATGGCGGTCGGCCGCCAGCTGCAGCCCGACCGATTCCTGCGCCGCGGAGGAGGATCCAGCAACCGGGGGTGGCTCAGGCCCTGCCAGCTCCACGGGCATTAACAACCCCCAGGTTCACCTATCCCACGGTTCCGGCCGGCCCCGGCACACTTCCCAACCTGCAGGGGGTTCCTCAACCGCCAGGGCAAGAGTGTTGGAGGTGTGGGCGGCCCGGACACTGCTGGAGGGAGTGTCCGTTAATGGAGGCGGGACAGACGGTTCGGGTTGCCGGCCCTCCAACACCCTCCCCCGGTCCAGGAGCAACGTATCGCGTTCCGGTAAGGATCCAGGGGGGTACACATCAGGCGATGGTGGATTTGGGCTGCATGCAGTCGCTGATCCACCAGAGCCTGGTTCGGCCCGGGGCATTGGTGGAGGCATCGTGGGTAAGAATTAAGTGTGTGCATGGGGATGTTCACGATTATCCGGTGGTGGCTGTAGAAATTAGATATGGGGGGAAAAAACATAAAGTGAAGGCTGCGGTTAGCTCCCGCCTTATGCACCCCCTAATCTTGGGGACAGATTGGCCCGGGTTTCATAAATTAATGGGGCAGTGTACGGGGGTGCGTTCACGACCGGCAGGGACATGCGGGATGTGTGCTGCGCTCAGCGGTGACGCGAGGTTGTCCGACGCTGCAGAGGGAGGGGGAACCAGCGGAGACTCCTGTGGAGACTCCACTGGTTCCCGAATTCCGCTCCATGGAGGATTTTCCACTTGAGCAGTCTCAGGACAATACTCTACGCTTCGCCTTTGACCAAGTGATAAGAATTGATGATCAGCTGGTGCGCCCTGACGCAGCGCTGTCATATCCGCACTTCGCATTGATTAGGGACAGACTGTATAGAGTGAGTCGTTACACTCAAACAGGTCAAGAAAACACCCAGTTGTTGGTGCCAAAAAACCATCGGGAAATGATTTTCCAGGCGGCTCACTATAACCCGATGGCTGGCCACATGGGATATGATAAAACTCTGGACTGGATAATGGCCAAGTTTTACTATCCGGGGGGATGTGCGCTGCTGATGTGCATCTTGCCCGGAGTGTCAGCTGGTAAACCAGCCGGCCATTCCGAAGGCGCCTTTACATCCTCTACCCTTGATGGAGGTCCCATTTGAATGTATTGGCATGGACCTCATCGAGCCATTCCACCGGAGTGCTCGCGGATATCGCTTTGTATTAGTTCTGGTGGATTACGCAACACAATATCCCGAGACAGTGCCATTGCGCAGCATTTCGGCAAAGAGTGTTGCGCAGGCTCTGTTTCAGGTCATCTCCTGAGTTGGAATCCCGAAAGAGATTCTGACTAACCAGGGCACCCAGTTCATGTCACGAACACTGAGAGAACTTTATGGATTACTGGGCATAAAGTCTATTCGGACCAGTGTTTATCACCCACAGACTGACGGTCTTGTGGAGCGTCTGAATAAGACTTTAAAGTCCATGATTCGTAAATTTATACACGACGATGGACGTAATTGGGATAAATGGTTTGATCCTCTGTTGTTTGCAGTGCGGGAGGTTCCCCAGGCCTCGATGGGATTTTCTCCCTTTGAACTGCTGTTTGGCAGAAAACCACGAGGGGTGCTCGACCTGCTTAAGGAAAACTGGGAGGAAGGTCCGAGCTCCAGCAAAAGTGAAATTCAATACGTCCTGGACCTGCGAGCAAAACTCCACACACCGGGTCAGATGTCACGGGAGAATTTGCTCCAGGCCCAGGAACGTCAACAACGGCTGTACAACAGAGGGGCCAAGCTGAGGCAATTCACACCGGGAGAAAAGGTACTTGTATTGCTTCCTTCTTCCAGCTCAAAACTCCTCGCCAAGTGGTAAGGGCCCTTTGTGGTCACACGGCGAGTAAGGGACGTCGACTATGAGGTGGTGCGGTCTGACAGGGGCGGAGCTACACAGCTCTACCACCTCAACCTCTTAAAAGCATGGAGAGAGGCGTAGTCTGTTTCTCTAGTGTCCGTGGTATCTGAGAGGAGCTGGGGCCAGAGGTTCCAAAGTCCACCAATCCTGCCTCACTCCCTTTCAACGCCCATCTCTCCGGGACCCAGAGAACAGACGTTGCCCAGTTGCAGAAGCAGTTTGCTGACGTGTTCTCCCTCCTGCCAGGAACCTCATAGTGTACAACATTGAGACGTCTCCAGGCGTGACGGTGTGGTCGCGACCCTACAGGCTACCTGAACACAAGAGGAAAATTGGATGCTGCGTCCGCACGCTGCATATGCTGCTGCCTACCTGGATGATGTCATCATCCACAGCACCACCTGGGCGGAGCATGTGCAGCGGGAGTCCCTGAGGTAGGCTGGGCTCATTGCCAACCCAGGGAAGTGTGCAGTTGGACAGAGGGAGGTACGGTGTCTGGGGTACCACTTGGGCGGTGGGCAGGTGCGCCCTCAGGTGGACAAGACTGCTGCTAAAAAGAGGTGAGGCGGTTTTTGGGGCTGGCGGGGTATTACAGACGGTTTATCCCGGGCTTCGTGGAACTGACCAGCCCCTTGACCGACCTGACCCAGAAAGGTGCCTCGGATCCGGTCCAGTGGACGGAGCAGTGCCAGCGGGCGATTGAGAAGGTAAAACAGGCTCTCTGTGGGGAACCACTTCTCCACACCCCTAACTTCTCTCTCCCCTTTACTCTGCAGACTGATGCGTCGAACAGAGGGCTGCGGGGGGTGGACCGCCCTGTTGTGTACATCAGCCGGAAGTTATCGGAGAGGGAGGCCAGGTACAGCACAGTGGAGAAGGAGTGCCTGGCCATCGGGTGGGCGGTCGACTCCCTGCGGTACTACCTGCTGGGACGCTCATTCACCCTCTGTTCGGACCACGCTCCGCTCCAGTGGCTCCACCACATGAAGGATACCAACGCTCGGATCACTCGGTGGTATCTGGCGTCACAGCCTTTTAACTTCAAGGTGATCCATAGGCCGGGGGCGCAGATGACTGTGGCCGACTTCCTCTCCCGCTCTCAGGGGAGGGAGGGGGAGTAGGTTAGGCCGGATGGCTCCTGGGCCTAAGTCGGGCAGTGGGGGTATGTGGTGGCGGGGTGTGGTTAGCTCAGCTGCAGGGGGTAGAGAGTGAGAGGAGTGGTTCAGGGAACGGTGCCGGCCAGGTGTAATGAGCACAACTGAGCCGAATACAGACTGATGAGTACAGCTGAGCGGGATGTGAACTGATGAGCTCTCCCCTATAAAGGGAGCAGGGAGAAGGAGGAGGAGGAGGAAGTGGTTGCACGAGTACATTGGTGTATGGGCCGGGCAAATAAAAGCATTTTACACATGAAAGTACGGCTGAGCGTGTCATCTGTGTCCAGGAGAGACCCCGGTAGCACCAACCTTGCTACAGTGATAAATGTTACGTGATGTAATGAATGTCACACTTTTAGAATTATGAAGAGGGTTTGATGGTGATGACTGAGAGCAGCACACATTCCAGACACACTCTGGTTGACTTTACGTGGTTTTGTTGAACACTTTTAAATGAGCACTGCCCTTTAACGGACTCACTGGAAAATATTTCGTACAAGTAAAATAATTAAATTAGTTTATGAGAATGCAGATGGTACCTCGACTGTGTGCAAAAAGAGCAGCAAGTATCCAGCTGTAACTGATAAACACAACATCACACTGAGTGTTTCTGACAGGGTCCGTGTTTCAGCACTGCAGGGGCAACAATAGAGTTATGTAATCAGGGTTTTACTTAATGCAGATCAGAGGTGCCAAGATTCCTCACTGATCTTTATAACAACACACACGGTCCCTGCTGCTCTGTGCAGTGTCCTGGAGAATGACAAGAACCATAACCTGCAGCCTGTTATACAATGGATCTGTTGTAAGACCATTGATCTGAGAACGTTGTCTGAGCATGTTCCACTGAAACAGTGGAAATTTCTTGAAAACCTGTCGCAGCGACCAGAGCGCCTCTGAAAGGATAACTGCCTGCCAAATAATCTGATGAGTAATAACAAGAGTGTGGAGCAGAGTGTTTACTCCAGTTTCAGGAAGGGAATCAAGGCTCCAGCCCCAGACCTGTCTCCATTGCTCAGCCTGAAAACAGCAGCTCAGCAGGAATGTGATCAGTGAGACTCCCAAAACCACATCAGACCGACCCGAACTGCAAGAGAGCCAGTTCAGTCCAAGTATTCATCACTCTCCTCATTCTGGTCTACAGTGCATGGCTGCTGCTCCAGCTTGAAATGTTAAACTTTAAAAAAAATAGATATACATATATGATTTCCAAATTTTGATTTGTCATAACCCCGGACAGTTTTCCACTTCACCTCAGTCCATCTTCAATGATCTCGGTCCAGAGAAGGCAGCGGTGTTTCTGGATCATGTTTCTATCTGGTTTCTTCTTTGGAGAGTTTGAACAGTATTTGTGGACGCAGCGATGAACTGTGTTCACAGACGATGGTTTTCACAAGTGTTCCTGAGCCCATGCAGTGATTTCCACTCCAGAATAGTGTGTTTTTAATGCAGTGCTGCCTGAGGGCCCGAAGATCACCACCATCCAATATTGGTTTCCATCCTTGTCCCTTGTGTTCAGAGATTTCTCCAGATTCTCTGAATCTTTTAATGATATTATGAACCGTAGACGATGAAATCCTCTAATTCTTTGTAGTTTTACGTTGAGGAACATTATTCTTAGATTGTTGCACTATTTTCCAACACAGTCTTTCAGAGTGGTGAACCTCTCCCCATCTTCACTACTGAGAGACTCCGCCTCTCTGAAATCATCTTTTTATACCCAATCCTGTTACTGATCTGTTGCCACGGTAACATCATTAGTTGTCAGATGTCCCACCAGGGGATTTAATTTCTCTTTTGTTGCCCCTGTTGACCAGAAACAATTGTTGTCATAAAGATGAGAATTGAGGCGTGTAGTTGCTAACACACAAACTGTCTTTCAACAGAAGCAGAAGGAAGAAATGAGATGTTAAAGTAAAAACATTGAAGCAAATATATATTTTTTGGTGATGAAATGTAGGTTTAGCAAATTGTGCTAATTCATTATAATAATACCAAATGTCTACACACTTGTCTGTAGTGGAAGGTGGGAAAAAAAAAATCCAATCCAGAAACACGTGGGACATTAGATCATATCCTGCCGCCCCTTCTTGGCAGCTACTCTCCCACTTTATAATTTATTTTTGGACTCATCAGTCTGCTTCCAAATGCAAGTGATCTCAGAGCGAGTTGTTGTGAACAAATGGAGACACAGATAAGGTTTTTATAGCTATTTAGCATCTCTTCTCAATAATGTGCTGTACACTGTTTAAGAGTCAGTGTTCCCCGAGAACAAACTGTGTTTAGGCATGATTTAGTGGAACCCAGAGGAAGATGTACCAAAAGTAATCACAACAAAAACTTATTTAAGATGGAAAGCGGAGCTGCAGTTCTCTGAGGAGAAAAAAAAAAGATACTTGGGGTGAAAATCGAGTAAAAACAAGGAAAGAATTCCTGTTTTTGGCTTCCTGTCAGGTCAGAGCTGTCTCTCCTTCTCACTCCCTTCCTCTTCACCCTCGCCTGCCTTTCCTCCTCTTAACTTTCCCTCTCCCACTTCTCTCTCACATCTGGAGGGTGTCTGCTGCGGGACTCCTCGCCTGCTATGGGACAGCCTGTGTTTGGACTGGACGTCAAACTTCGGTGCGTTTTAGCGTTGTTGGAAAGAGGTAAAGTAGAGTAGTTGACCAGAATGTTGCTTTTGCAGACTTTCATTCGGCATGTGTGTTTCAGACAGATGCATGTTACAGTGAAGTGAAGTCACTTTTAATGCTCAGCTGAGAAAGAGCGAGAAAACAGGAGGATGACTTTTAAACTGCTCAGCATCTCTTCTTTCAAACACTTCTCACTTTGATTCTCTCTACGGTAAGAAGAGAGTGTTGTTGACTTTGCGGTGGCTTTAATCTCCTCTCTGATGTTGTTATTCTGCTCGGGGTCAGCCTTGTCCAGTAAATGCTCACTGTGGGCGGATGCTTGCTGCTCTGCGGACATGCTCTTGTTTTCCTCCTGTAGTCGTTGCGTTGGGACGAGCAGAAAAGGCTCCCTGATGGATGGCTGTTAGATGTTTGCCTTGAGAGTTGCCTTGAGTGTTTTCTATCAACATCAGTGGAGATGATTAGAGGGCTTTTTCTTGGCTTCACCAAAACAAAAGCTTCACATCAACACTGCTGACCTTGTGCTCATCAGACGATTGGAAACGTCTCCATTTATATTATTTTATTAAATCTTTAATTTCATCCAATTGTAAATTTTTGTGAATGCTTGTGTGTGAAATTAGAGAAGAGATCAAGCTGTGATGGTACAGGGATGCATTAGTGCACATGGTATGGGTAGCTTGAACATCTGGAAGGAAGCATTAATGCTGAATGATATATTCAGGTTTTGGAGCAACATATGCTGCCATCCAGACAACGTCTCTTTCAGGGAAGGTCTTGTTTATTTCAGCAGAACAACGTCCAACCACATTCTGCACGTATTCCAACAGCATGGTTCTCTGGTAGAAGAGTCCGTTGATAAACAGACCTCCTGCAGTCCACACCTGTCAATCATTGAAAACATCTGGAGCATCAGGACATGAACAATACAACTAAGGAGACCCTGAACTGTTGAGCAGCTGAAATCCTCTATCAGGCAAGAATGGGACCACATTTCACTTTCAAAACTTCAGAAACTGGTCTCCTCAGGTCCCCAATGTTTCCAGAGTGTTGTTAAAATAAGAGGTGATGCAGCTCAGTGGTGAACATGATCCTGGAACAACTTTATAGAGACGTGTTGCTGACAACAGATTCAAAAAGAGCAGATATTTATATATTTATAAAATAATCAGATTTCTCAGTTTCAACATTTAACATGTTGTCTTTGGTCTATTTGCAATTAAATGTGTGTTTAAAGGATTTGCAAATCATCACATTCTGTTTTTAATTACATTTTACACAGTGTCCCAACTTTTTAGGGAAAAGGGGTCGTACCAGCAGATCCAGAGCTGTAAAATAACGAAGCTATTTGAGCTCTGAACGGTGCTAAAGTTAAAATACACCCAATCAGCTCCCCAGGAGCAGTAAGAACTGATGATAAATATTATCCAGTCACTGGAGCTCGACCCTCTAATACTAGTAGTATTCCAGTACAAATTTCCAACTTGTGAAGCCAGAACATTTCTCAGCAGCGCACATGCTGCTGGAAAATGTTACGGTTCAGCTGCTGTGGCCACAGCTCGGGAAAAAAATGAGGTCAGCTGGCAAGTTGTAGCTAAATTCTGTGTTTCCTTATTGTCAGACTAAAAAACATGTAAAAATCCTGTTTCATGGAAAACTACAGGGAGCTCTCACTTTTTACCCCCATAGATACACCGTTTCCTCAGATCTCTACAGGGGAGGTGGAGAATAAACTGGCCTTTACTGTGCAAGATAAGGCAGTATAAACATGAAAATGGTCAGTCTGCACTGAGAAATATTAATGCATTTAGAAAAATATAATTTTCTGACATCTATAAAAAACATTTTGTTAAATTCAACAAAAGACAAAACATATATTTTGTGTTTTGTTATCAATGCTGTGCTCTGAAAAGGATACAAACAACATAACTTTGATATGGCTTAATCTGCCCCATAGAATGTGTTTTTCTAGTATTTGAAAAACACCCATGCATTTTAGGGTTGAAGATGGTTTTAGGTGGTGACCCAGCAATTTAACATTTTCATACTTTTGGAACACTTCCCATAAAAAGTTAAAACTGAAGCAGCAGAGGGCATAGAAGTATCTGAATTTTTATCTCCAGTGATACAATTTCCCAAACCTATCAATCCTACATTTTGCATAATGCCACTCCAAACTAGTATACCCACCTGTTTGATAGATGCCTACACCTTTAAATTCCACCGAGTTTCATGACAATCCATCCAACTGTTATGAAGACATTTCACCAAAAACAGCCAAATCAACTTTCGTCATGAAATCTGAAAGCAATGTCACCCAACAGTTGTTGAGATATTCCAGTCTGGACCAAAGTGGTGCTGTGACATACCAACACTGTTATCCTGACATCTGCTGTCAGGCTAAGATGCTCGGGGAGCACCTTCATTTCCATTGCAATATTTTCTAGAAGCCTGGTTAAGCAAACGTGCACACAGATTTCTCGCCTGTTTTTATACCACTTCATCTCTTTGAGGTTTTGTATCTTCCAGAGCCTCCTCAGACATTATCCAGATGTTCCTACAGTCTGAGGAGTCCTCCTCCTGACTCATAACTGGATTTAAAGGTCCAAAATCTATACAATGACCCATTAAAGTAACTGTGTACACTGTGTACATAACTTCTGTGCTGCTGAACTTGCTGCTGGTATTTTGAACCTTAACTCCCAAGTAAATCAGTCACTCGGGAGGAATATCCTCACAGATCTTTGCTATTTCTCGAGCCTTCGCTGCCTCGTTAGGATGGAGAGCTATATGTGCTCACAGACTGTAATGACCTTTTGGAAGAGCTCATTATATTATTTCCCCCCCATTTTAAACATATGTCAACATTTTCAATAAGTAGTGAGAGCCAGACAGAGTCCTTCTGCTTTAGTTCAGTTATCTGATTAAAACACTGTAAAAAAAAGAAAAGAAAGGTTGAGAAAAATTCAAACAAATATGGCAACCAGCTGCAAAGCTTTTTAGAGTTAACTCAACGAAGGGGTGAAGTTGAAGTAACAAAACATTTTAAGTTAAAAGGTTCTATCAACAAAAACTAAAGTGCTGTTAATGTTATTTTTTATCAATTTCTTAAACACAAAGTTTATTATATACAATATTTAATAATTGAAGTATTCTTAACTTCAGCATGAGTTGATCGTAATAGTAATCTTAAATTAGACCAAGTAAAGATATTACTTTGGTTAAACATCTCAACCCAAGTTGACAACACATTATCTGTTGTTGAGTAAACTCAAAAAGTTGTTGCAGCCGGTTTCTATATATATATATATATATATATATATATATATATATACACATATATATATATATATATATATATA
>NW_027210820.1:115000-190000 GCF_029030835.1 Brachyistius frenatus | reverse complement strand
CGCTCCTCTCTTCCATCTCTAAAGCCACCTGTTAAGGTTATAAAGTTTGTGATTATGCATTTTTCAAAAACAAATGTTTCAAATGCTCCAACTAAATATCACATCATTTTGAAAAGCTGCAGGAATGAAGTTTAAAAATCTGCAGGGAGGATGAAGTCGTTGCATTGATACACTCTATTTGGTGTGACTGTTGGTTTCCCTGAATTTATGCAACGCAGGTGGAGAATTCAAAAGTTAGCATGACCCGTAGAAACAGTGAAAACATGAATGTAGTGTTTACTATTGTTACGGCCTGCTCTTTAAATAAATACGTAGAAAAATAAAGCCTCTGCTGGAGACAGAAACATATAAGGGACGCCGTGACAAAAGATTTTAGGTTGCAAACCCACAGCTTGATTTTCCCCCTAAATAATAAGTCAAGATGAAACTACAGAAGGTTAGAGATCCGTCACAACCAAGCATGCTAACATGTACTAATTATCACTCACTGGTGGGAAGTAACATTTGATGAAATACTTTATATTTCAGAGGGAAATATTGGATTTTGAATCAGTGGATAAAATAAGAAGCTGTTAAAATCCAACAGATTCACTGTGTTGTCTGCGAGCGTCTTTCTAGCACTATTCGGCTTCACAGTTCACATGTCTCTGGGTTGTTAACAACTCCAACAACATCCTTCTTAACTTCTCACTTGGTTTCATTTTAATAAATGTTCAAATGATCCGATATCTCATCAGAAATCAGAGAGGAGAGGAAAAGTCCTGAAAGTGAAAACAGGTTTGTGGATGAGAATTGAGTTTTATCTTCTTTCCTCTCCCAGTAATCATGTGAAGACTCCTCGCAATCATCTGCTGTCGACCGTATTTCAGCTTCTTGTTGTGAGCAGAGCTGCAGCTGCTCTGAAGAGGCCTTCAGTTTGGTGTTATGGATGTGTTTAGGTGTTACTATTTGAATCTCTTACAACCAGTAAAAACAAATGTGTTCTAGCTGTAATTGTAACAATCAAATGTGTGAGGTTATCTTCTGATTCGATTGAGTGAACAAGTTAAGGCTAATAACTTTAAGCTCTGAGCTCCACAGTTTGTGATAATCTAGTCCAGGTTTGACTTGTCTAAGTCGAGTAGTCTTAGATCCGGACCAGCATCAATGTGCACGGCTACAGTTCTTATTTAAACCAGGGGGAAGCTTGTAGCTGAAAGAAACTGTTGTTGTGGACTAATGCTTGGAGTAAGGATGCAAACTGCAAGAATAAAACCAGATCAACTGATTTTCAGATGTATTTTGAGAGAGAACATTAATGTAAATGCTGGTGATTTTAATCCTGTCAGTTTTCTTTTCTCAAAAAGTCACTTTCACTGATACAGAAGAATAACATTTTTAGAATAATGTGCCGTCATGCTAGTTTTTTTCTGCCTGCAGCTCACCTCAGCACCGAAGGTTCTTCCACCGTCTTTGGTTAGTGCTGATTTTGCAGCTAATGAGCTTTCGAGGATCTACCCATATACATTTGGCCACAAACCAAAGCTGAGGTAGGATTGTGTGTGTTTGTGTAAACTTGCCGCTGCTTGCTGGAGTGAGGTCCTTTAACATGTGTCCCGTGTGTTGATGGTTCCCAGGTCTGTGTATCTCCATAACAACAAGCTGACTGATGCAGGGCTTCCTGATCACATGTTCAATGCTTCTGACAACCTGGAGATCCTCACCATGTCCAGCAACTTCCTGCGGGTCGTCCCCAACAACTTGCCCTCCTCTCTTTACCGCCTCCATCTGAAGGTGTCGCACCTCCAACACATCATTGTCTTTGGAAAATAAATGATCTAATTACAAACTGGAGTACTGAGGCATTACGCGGATGACATAGAAATGTTTACATCTTGCTTGAATGCGGTAACTATGACAACATGAGAATCATTCTTGTTGTTGCAGAGTAACAAGCTGGAGAAAATCCCAGCAGGGGCCTTTGACAGCTTGATCAACCTCAGAGAGTTGTATCTCCAGAACAACCTCCTCAGCAACGAGGGCATGGACAATGAGACTTTCAGGTACATTTTAACGTCTTTTAACATCTTGGCTCAAATTCCAAGTGTAGAAAGAGAAAAGCCTTGATTGCAAAAGTGTTAATGTGTTCTGAAGTGTGTGCAAGTCAAGCACAATCACTGGAGAAAGCATGCAGGGCAGGATCAGAGGACTGATTTGATAACATCCTTATCTTCTCTCCTTGCAGCCAACTGAGCAGCCTGGAGTGTCTGGACTTGTCATATAACAACCTGAGCGTCGTCCCCAAAGGTCTGCCTCGCAATCTAGTGCTGCTCCACTTGGAGAAAAACTCCATCCTCAGCATCCCTGGAGATGCTCTAACTTCTGTCCGAAACCTTGAGTACCTGCTGCTCCACAATAACAGACTCCGCTCCCGTTCCATTCACCCTGCTGCCTTCCAGGTACATTTCTTTTTTACTTGGATTAAAAAAAAAAACTTTTGCGGGAAAGATACTTCTATAAAAATGTGGACATTTTATTTTAACCATGTTAATTTATCAGGACGGACTGGAGGAGATCTTACGCTCAACTCCTGGTACATACGGTGCATAACAATAAATTACCCTGTTGAATCTGAAATCTGTGTTTTCTCTAGGGCTTGAAGAAGCTGCACACTCTCCACATGTACAACAATTTGCTGGAGCGTGTTCCTCGGGGCTTGCCTCGGCGAGCCAAGACCCTGATGCTGCTCCACAACCTGATTTCTGAAATTAGCCGAAACGACCTGTCCTTGCTGTACACGCTGACGGAACTCAACCTCAGCTACAACAAGCTGACCAGCGGCAAGGTGCACCGCGAGGCCTTCCGGAAGCTGCGGGTCCTGGAAAAGCTGGACCTTTCGGGGAACACCCTCCACTCGATGCCCCTGGGTCTCCCACGCAGTCTGCAAGTGCTCCAAGTCAAGAACAACCAGCTCAACTCCATACCAGATGGGGCACTGACGGGCATGGAGAAGCTCCGAAAGCTGATCTTGAGCGACAACCAGCTGAAATTGAATTCGGTCTACCAGGGAGCCTGGATGGAGCTCAGTGCACTCACAGTGAGTGGCGTACAGAGAAACAGCTCAGACTACTTATTCACTGCACAAACAACCTGAACGTTCAACAACCTTGTACGGTTCGGTGCGACGTCCTTCCATGTGCTTCCACTATGTTACACACCAGGATGTTCATTGTTTTGTGAAGTGAAGTGGTTCTGGGACAAATAATTGTTGGGTCAATGACACAGATATTGTTACAAAATTAAGTATTTTCCTTTCATGTTTATGTCAACATAAGATATAAGACTAATGGACTAATGGGTCCAATCAACCACTGCGTCACACTGAACCTCTTTGTTTGTTTTTGGCTCTCCTATTTTTTCCCTTTAACAATGTTATCATTTGTTGTATCTGCAATATTGATAGACACCAGAAAGAGAGCATACCATAATCATATTGTTTACAATACAATGACACACCTGCCTGCCCTATCACAATCAACAACACCACCAGCAATCCCAGAAACCTGGAATGTGCATATTCAAAGCATTGACTTGGGTCTTGCAGTGGAAAACGGTTATTGCTTACATACATAAGTGAAAATGTACTCATATATTCGTTATTTATTTTCCATCTTGCAATTTTAGACGCTTGACCTGTCTGGCAACCAGATGTCACACATCCCCTCTGACCTGCCTGAGTCTCTGGAGTACCTCTACCTGCAAAGTAACCGCATCTCCAGTGTTCCTGCTTCAGCTTTTGAAGGCACTCCGAACATTAAAGGCATCTTCCTCCGGTAAGGGACGTGCAGATCTCATCAGCCAGGAGAATTTAGTTATTAGATCCAGTCTTGTTACAGACAACTGTCATTTCCTTGTTTTTTTTTCTTTCTGGTTTTAACTCCTTACATCCAAAGCTGTTGTTATTTCCACCTGACCAACATTCCCAAAATTCAGTAATTCAATCAGTTACAGCCTGACAGCTGGCCTGAAAGCTGTGCAGCTGTCAGGCCATTAACAAGGATAAGAAACACGTATCCTACTACATCCATTTTAATCACAGCAGTACTACTTTCAGTGAAAGTACCAGGTTTTCCAACCTTTGTAAAATGGTCGGTTGTGTTTTAATAACAGTATCGGGGTGGTACTGGAACAAAAACGTGCCGGGTGGAATGAGTTAAGCTCTTGTTCACACTTGTTTGTAAAGCAGTTTTACTTCATGCAGGGACTGGCCTTTGTGGAAATCTGTGAGGTGATGCCTTACAAATGTTTAATTTTCATTCTGAGGAACAGCTGGAACAAAATAGTTGCTTTTGTTTATTCTGCTCTGCAAGTGTTAAAAAAAAATAGCTGAAATTAGATATAATCACAGTATGTTGGTGTCCCTCTGCTTTTATACTTTCAGCTCATGATTGATTTTAGGGACAATAGAAAGGTAATGCTTGTGAAAAAAATCTGACTCAGTTTAAATTATGTTAGTGTCAGACTCTACAAACTGTAGATAGAAACTCAAACATTTAATTTTAATATTTGTATGTGTTAGTTAAAACCGAGAGTTATTTAGTTCACGACGTTTGACTGGAAACAGGGATTGTGTCCAAATGATAAACCTCCCTTGGCACACTAAAATATGGTACTCACACATGTTTGGACTCTTTAGACTCTTTCTTAGACTTTTTTGAAAGGACAGTGTTGTAGTGTTGCGCTTAACAGAAATAACCGCAGCATCTAAATGCATCACCTGTCAAAATATCTGCAGCTTTGATTATTTTACCAGGAAATGATTCCGTTTTTAAGCCCTCTGTTTAACGCACACAATAAACATGCTGTTGCCTTCTATCTAATAGTACTATATTGTTACTTAGTGAAGAAATGAACACTTTTGAGCGGTGCTCAGCAACAGCTGCAGCTTCCTTAGACCTATTCATTTGTAAATACTTTAAGTCAGTGTTCCCTTTCTTTCTGCTACGTAGCAAAAATGGGGATCTTAGCCAAAATTATTGGACCGTTTTGAGTGCTCCATCTGGGCACTTGTAGTGCACTGCATGCTCCTATGGTGTGAAGGCACTTATCCACTCAAAATAGTGAGTGTCAGTATGCCAGTACACATTGGAACACGTCGAGGGAACCCACAAGTCTGGCTCTGTCCAAAAGAACCCAAACTAGGAGCTGGTTCCACAGGAGAGAAACTTGAAAGCTAAAAGGCTGTGGCTCCCATTCAACTTCTGGAAACTCTGGGGACAACAATCAGGCCCGCACTCTGAGAAGCTCTCCAGTAAGGTGACATGGTACTACAGGATCTTTAAAATAAGGAAAAGAATATTGAATTCCTTTGCTGCAGCATTTTGGATTAACTGCAAACATTTTAAAGAGTTATTGGGACAACATGACAACAAGGTATTACAATGATCTAGCCTCAAAATAACAAAAAGGATGGAACACTTTTTCTGTGTCGCGCCGAGACAGAATTTTCCGGATTCATTATTTTATATTGCGTTGATGGAAGAACGCAGACCTAGAGATTTGCTTTATGTGTGAGTTAAAGGACAAATCCTCATGAAATGTGACACCAAGGTTCCTCACAGTGTTGCTGGAGCTTGAGGCGATGTCATCCAGAGGAACTATTCGGTCGGATAATTTCAAAGATGTTCAGGTCTGCATAACAATGGTAATCAACCAAGCCTCAATATGTGTATCGCCTAAGGGAAACAGGTACAATGTGAAAGGATCAGACCGAGCATCGAACCTCGTGGAACTGAATGACTAACTTTTGCGGCAGTGGAAAAGGCATCATTAATATGAGCAAATTGAAATCTATCTGATAAACATCATTTGAACGAACCTAGTGCACTTCCTTTAATCCTTTTTGCAGTAAATGTTTTGTTTAGTTTTTTTTACAGTAGGCAAAAACAGATTTGATGAAAACCAATAAATTCAGTCACAACATACTGTAACTGCAGGGCATAAAACAAGTCATCTCTCTTTGAACAAAAACAGCAGGACCTTTTTCTCCTGACACAAAATCATTTAAGAGACAGTGACAGAGTCAAAACATGCTTGTTATCATAGGTAAGCATCTGCAGTCCTTCACGTAGAGGAGTGCAAATTGCTGAACAACACACCGATGAGACGAGCACACTGGGAACTGTGTTTCAAGAAATATGATATGCAAATAATGAAATTTCAACTTTTATTCAAATCAGAAGTTTCTCAGCAAGTAAATAGTCTGCTGTCATATCTTACCTTTTAACCTGAGCAATCTACAAAGCACTTAACAAGTTTTTGCCTCCCATTGAGCTGCAGCTGACAGATCTGCAGAAAGGATGCAAAAGAAACTTCACAAGACGTTGTGAAGATGTAGAACAGTGGCCCATCCCAGTATGTGCTTAATAAAGTGCTTGCTGTGCGGATGAACAAACTAAAATGGCCTTCTGCTTGCCTCATTATCTCTTGTTTAATGAGTCTTGTTTAAAGTTCAAGTGGCCGCTGTTGATTATGATGAACATTGTGCAAAGCGACTGCTTAACTTCTTGTTAAGACTTGTGATCAAAATGGTGGCGACCCTGAAGAATCTAGCATTTAAAACCATATTTAATGTGCAATATTTAACTGTTTTGTTAACTATATGATTCCAAACGTGTTATTTCATTGTTGTGATGTCTTCCGTTTTGTTCTGCGTATTGCAGTAGTACAACAAAAAATACTAAAAATAAAGAAAAACCTTCAAATGAGTTGGTGATTCCAAACTTTTGACAGGTAGGTTTTACACTGGTTTCTTTCCAATCAGAAGTTTCTTGTAAACTGGATTTTACAGATGTTTAAACCTAAATTTAAACTTTCAAGCAAAGTTAAAATTTTCAAACTTTAATTTCAATGATTCCAGTGATGTCTTCCATGTTATGTGATTAAGATTTTACCTCATAAAATGAGCCTTTTATAGAAACATCCCTTGTACTCTGGTCACCAATCAGCAGAATTTCCTCTGCACTGGACTCACTGACTGAGCTTCATTTTGCAGAGTAGTGCAGCCTGGTATCTAATCTCTCCATCTCCTCTAATTTGTGGGCATTCAGCAAATTTTCCACTTTGGTTTATTCCACATAGTGCAGGCTTATATCCACAAGCCCTGCAGATGAAAGCAGCGGTCAGACCAGAGTAAGAAGGTTTCGGACATGCGCTTTCAAGGCTTTTGTTCTCTTTGGTTTTCAGTCTGACCTCAACCTTGCTGCTTTATGGCTTGTGTTTACGGGCCCTGACCCCTTCCAGGCTGTTGTGCTTGTCTTGTTTTTCATATCAGCTGTTGCCACATTTCTCCCCCCCCCCCACCACCACCACCACCACCACCACCCTCACCACCAAAATCCCCCTACAGCTGGGAGCCTTAGGCCCTGAGCCAATTTAGAGCCGCTGGAATGCTTGCATCAGTGGGGGAAGTGGAAGGAGGATTTATGTGTGTGTCTATTCATTACTAATTGCACGTGAGTTGCATGTTGGCTATCTGTTGAAGTTCATAGACAACGTATGCAAGCATTTTGACTGATAGATGTGAGTGGATGCAGTTGATCCCAGGTGTTTCTGTTAATGCTCAGCTGTAGAGTTGGTCAGCACCTGTCGGTCCAGTGTAACATCCGTGGTAGACAGATGGGTCCCATGATACTGATCCCCGAGTGGAGAGAAGCTGTGTGATGCTCTGCTTGACAGATTTGTAAATGCCTCGTGCTGTTTGTTGACCATCCTCTGCTGTTAGGAGTTTTGCCTTTAGCTTCTGAAAGCCTCGAGAAAAAGTTAATTTGATAAAATGTCCAGAGAGAAATACACTTCGAAAATGTTTCTCTCTCTTTTTTTCCCCCCCTTTTAAGGTTGAACCGCTTGTCTGTGGACTCCGTGGACGAAAGCTCTTTTGCACACCTGTCCAACTTGCAAGTGCTGGATATCGGCACAGGAAACACAGACCTCCCTTTTAAACAAGAGATGGAGGAGGAGCCGGAAACATAAGACACACCCAGTTAAACTGACATTGGACTGCATTGTGTGGAAGACAAAAAGGGCTTTTAAATGAGTGGCAGAGTCATATATTTCTGGTGCAGGATACCGGATGAAGTTACTGATTAGTAATGCATTTTTTGACAACCCAGTTTCCAAAAAAGTTGGGAGGCTGTGTAAAATGTAAATAAAAACAGAATGCGATGATTTGCGAATCATGTGAACCCATATTTAGTTGTAAAAAGACCAAAGACAACATATCAAATATTGAAACTGAGAAATTTTACAAGAAAAAATATATGGTCATTTTGAATTTGATGCCAGCAACATGTTTGAAAATAAGTTGGAAAAAGGGCACAATAAAATTGTGTAATGCTAAAAGAAACACTTAGTTGAATCAGTAACATGATTGGGTATAAAAAGATGATTTCAGAGAGGCGGTATCCTGTCTCAGCAGTGAAGATGGGGAGAGGTTCACCACTCTGTGAAAGACTGTGTGGGAAAATAGTTCAACAATCTAAGAATAATGTTCCTCAACGTAGAACTACAAAGAATTAGTGGATTTCATCGTCTACGGTTCATAATATCATTAAAAGATTCAGAGAATCTGGAGAAATCTCTGAACACAAAGGACAAGGCTGGAAACCAATATTAGATGGTGGTGATCTACGGGCCCTCAGGCAGCACTGCATTAAAAACACACTATTCTGGAGTGGAAATCACTGCATGGGCTCAGGAACACTTGTGAAAACCATCGTCTGTGAACACAGTTCGTCTTCGTTTTTAAGCAAGGCCTTGCGTTTTTCAGTAGGACAATGTCCAACCACATTCTGCACGTATTCCAACAGCATGGTTCTCTAGTAGCAGAGTCTGCTGATAAACTGACCTTCTGCAGTCCAGACCTGTCAATCATTGAAAACATCTGGAGCATCATTAAACGGAAAATTTGACAAAGGAGATCTCGAACTGTTGAGCAGTTGAAATTGTATGTAGAGCAAGAATGGGACAACATTTCACTTTCAAAACACCAGCACCTGGTAAATTTAGTTCTAAAACATTTACAGAGTGTTGTTAAAAGAAGTGATGCAAAACGGTGGAAACATGATCCTGTCCCACATTTTTTGAGGCGTGTTGCTGCCATCAAATTCAAAATGAGCTGATATTTTTCATAAAACAATCAAATTTATCAGTTCTAACATTCAATTTGTCTTTTGTTTATTTTCAATTGAATATGAGGCTAAATTATTTGCTTGTCGTCTCATTCTATTTTTATTTACATTTTACACTGTCAGAACTTTTTAGAAAATGGGGTTGTATATGAGCTTTTTTTTAATTTGTTGTTTACAGTTGAAGTGAAACAGCAATCATGTTATTGTTTTTTGTGCTTTATTATAAAAAATATTCTCTAAAGCCAATGTGAAATTTCCCATGTAAATGTTTCTGAATCAGTGAAGCAGAGGGAAACTGCAGATTTTGCTCCTGCTGTGTGCATCCCTCTCCATAATTTTCTAAGTGGTTGCGTTGTCTTCCCCGCTTTAAAAAAGTGATTTTATATTCCTTACTGTGAAACAGTTTGCCATTGGAGTGGCAAGATAACCAGACTGAACCAACAGAACTACAATAACCGTTGAATATAATGCTTATTTTTTACATTGTAAAAGCCTGAATTGAATACTTAAATTACCGATGTCAGCAGATATAATTCAAAACAATCCAAAGATGTTAAGTGTTCAGTTCATAATAAAAATAGAAAAGACGAAATATTAAAAAGCAAAGCCTCACATTGGAAAAGCTGTTGTTACAATTCTGCAGTCTTCATTTTAAGAAGCATCATTTTCCTTCGATTCATAGCGAGTGTTTTTACAAGTAGCCATTCACTGTATTTGCATTTTTCAATGTGTTTTTGTGGTTCCTGGCAGAGACCTCTTTTCTCTGGTAGAATTTGAGGGGCCCTGTGGAGTTTTCTTGAACACAATGAAAAGTAGTGTGTATTTTTTATTATATTCATGTTTACTGGCTGGCGGTCTTCTTTTTTCCTGCTTCTTCTTTACAGCCACCTAGAGGCTAAAAACTCCACAGGGGACCTTGAAATATCAACGCACAAGTGATTCACAGCTAACGATGCATAAACACTCTAGATGTGATTTTGAATGTTTCATGTGCTGCAGAAAATAACATTTGATCAGGACTTCAGAATTGTCATGTCTTCTGTCGTCCTGTTTATAAAAGCATTCATGAGATGAATTCTATTTTCTCACATTTTTGTTAATCGTGCTCCAAAAAAAGGTTCAGTGATTGTTCTGCCTCCATTTCACTTCGGACAACATAGAACACTCGGTACCTACCTTTTGGACCTTCCCTCCATTGTGTCTCTGATTGTATTGATCGTACTGTTTCAGCACGACACTCAAATCATTCAGACGATGTCAAAAAGTGACATCAAAATGCAGCTATGAGTTTTAATGACAGCAGAAAGCAGTGATTTATCTACAGTCTGGATAAATGTGCTCATTATCATTTTCCTGTTATCATTTTGCCACGTAATCATGAATAAAATATTCCAAACATAAAAGCAATATTATTGTATCAAAGCTTAAACCCACACTGCTGCTGCTCTTTTCTAAAGAGGTATCCAACATTTTTATATGACACTGAAAATACACCTCCCATTACACTCACTATATTTTCATGAAAGCAGCCACACTCAGAAACAACAGTATTGTATTGTCACATACTGTATACAGTCCGTGAACACAGCAATAAATTATTTTAAAGGCTGAAGAAGCTTGTGCGTTTCCTAAAATTCAGCACACCATCTGATCATTGTTTCTGCAGGTTCTCCCGCACAGGGTGTCACTACTTATTTCTCATTTGTCTCTAATATACAGCTGGTGAAGATGATATGTTCAATATTATAAGAATACGATAAAAACTGTGACAAGAAGACAAAAGAAGAGAATTTATTTTGTTCAGTGTCCTGCGGGAGATAAATGTTGTGTTGAAAAGTGAAGTGAATTCTCTGACACTTACTGTTTAAGGAGCTGCTAAAACGCTCAGTGCAATGATGAAATACATTGAATTAGTATTTGACAGAGTAAATTGCAGCTTTTATGTGACAAAATCAAAATACACTGCAAAGAACTCTGAACATTCACATTAGAAACATTAGTTTCAGATGTGTTCAAGTCTATCCTGTTAAATACTTACATACTAAAAAAAAAAGACTCCTGTGGAAACAAAACTGTAAAGGTGTCTTCAAACAGAGCAAATTTTAGATGTGTGCTTACAAATTCTACACAAAGACAATTTTCCTATTGGGTGAACTGGGACAGCAGAAGGTGATGATTCGAGCAGGGGTGCTTGGAAGTTTGGGAACCAAAAAAGTCTTAGAGGTATTAAAGAGAACTAATTTAAACACGAGACAAAAACATCATACTTGGTCATTTATTCATGAGGAAAATGATCTGATATTACATATCTGTGAGCGATTAAAGTCTGTGAACCTCCAGGATAAGCAGTTAATTTGAAGATGAAATTAGAATCAGGTGTTTCCAGTCAGTAGGATGATAATCAGGTATGAGTGGGCGCCCTGTTTTATTTAAAGGAGCTATTAAAGTGTGTTTGTACCACGAACATGTCATGAAGCTCAGAGGAGATTCCTGAGGAGCTCTGAAGAAGACTTGTTGATGCTCATCAGGCTGGAAAAGGGTACAAAACCATCTGTGACGAGTTTGGACTCCAATAATCCACTCAGACAGACTGGGTACAAATGGAGGAAATTCAGACCATTGGGATCACAGCACACACTGAAAGCACTTTGCACTCACAGATATGTAACAGTACATCATTTTCATCAATAAAGAGATGAGCAAGTATATTCTCCATTTTTAGGACGGATGATATTTTCTGTCATATTTCTCCGGAAACATAAAAAAGGGTTCAAAAACCTTTGAGCACAAGAAATTGCCAGTTTTAAGATAAACAAATGGTTTGTATTTATACCATGGCATGACAACTTTTTTTCAATAACATACAGGCCACGTTTCCAAAAAAATCTCGGGCACTCTCTAAAATGTATAAAAAACAAAAGAAAACATAATGCGATAATTTGCAAATCTCATCATATGTGTAAATATCGTAAACTCATATTTATTTAAAAACAGACCAAAGACAACAAATCAAATGTTGAAACTGAGAAATGTTATTGTTTTTCGGAAAATATGCTCTGTAACAACACTCTGTAAACGTTTGTGAACTGAGGAGACCAGTCGCTGGAGTTTTGAAGTTGAAGTGTTGTCCAATTGTAGACTGATAGAGGATTTCAGCCGCTCAACAGTTCGGGGTCTCCTTTGTTGTATTTTAGTTTCTTGATGCTCCAGATGTTTTCAGTGTTTCACAGGTCTGGACTGCAGGAGGCCAGTTTTATCAGCGGACTCTTCTATTAGAGAACCATGCTGTTGGAATACGTGTAAAATGCAGTTTGACGTTGTTTTGCTTAAATGAACAAGGTTTTTCCTGAAAAAAAGACGTCTGGATGGCAGCATATGTTGCTCCAAATCGTTTAGCTTTAATGGTGCCTTCCCAGATGTGCAAGCTACCCATGCCATGTGCCCTAATGCCCCCTCAAACCATCATGGACGCTGGCTTTTGAACTGTGTGCTAACTGCAAGCTGGGTGGTCCCTCTCCTCTTTAGTGTCCATGATTCCGACAAAGAATTTTAATTTGTAAGACCACAGGACAGTTTTTCAGAAAGCGGCGGTGTTTCTGGATCATGTTTATCTGGTTTTAACCTGCATTTGTGGATGTGGCGATGAACTGTGTTCAGATAATACTTTTTGAAAGTGTTCCTGAGCCCATGCTGTGATTTCCACTGTAGAATTGTGTCTGTTTTTAACTGCGGGCTCAAAGATCGCAGTCATCCGATATTTGTTTTTGGCCTTGTCCCTTGCATACAGATTCCTCAGGGTTCTCTGAATCATTTTATGATATTATGTACCGTATATGATGAAGCTCTTTTAATACTCAATCATGTTACTGATCAGTTGACAGTTAACCTAATTAGTTGAGAGATGTCCGACCCGGGGTATTATGTTGCCCTTTTTCCAACTTTTTTGAATTGTGTTGCTGCCATCAAATTCAAATGGAGTATATTTTTCATAAAACAATACAATTTCGGTTTTGATATTTGATAAGTTGTCTTTGGTTTATTTTTGATTAAATATAGGTTTCTGGTTTTTACGCAGCATCCCGACTTTCTTGGAAACAGGGTTGTACAGTGATGAAAAGAAATCAGAGGAAAATAGCAGAAAGAACAGACAGAAAGGTGTCTGCCAACTTCTTTGAAAAACATCTGGTCAGGGCACAGGTTGTAGCCACAGTTTATATCTGGTATTAAGCTGTTTAAGGAGAAAATGAAACCAAAGAAACAATCCCACATTCAAATTCATGAAAAACGTGAAGCTTTATAGAAACTTTTCTAAAACAATTTTGGGACAAAATCCAGTCCTCATTCCTACTCCAAAACAGCTTTCTCAAGTTAAAACAAATCTTCAGCTGTTAGCCTAACAAACATTTCTGAATATACAATCTAAAATTTTCCATTTTATAGGAATTTTAAAGAGTCCAAGACCTAAAGACAAATTGCTGGAGGTGTCTAATCTGTCATATCAGACTGCGTAGCCTCAGCTAAACTTGTTGTTTTATATTTATGGGACAAGAGGTTTGGTTTTTGTGTTGTGCTCCACGTTGGGAGGAAAATCTGAAACTCTCCTTTAACAAAACTGCCAATGCATCAGTGGAACAGTTTGATCATCTAATATAGTAGAAATGCCAAATCTGGAAAGTTCTCTCATGTTTTTTAGATGTTGATTGACTCAACT
This sequence comes from Brachyistius frenatus, assembly GCF_029030835.1. Taxonomy (NCBI): domain Eukaryota; kingdom Metazoa; phylum Chordata; class Actinopteri; family Embiotocidae; genus Brachyistius; species Brachyistius frenatus. Next base: position 176,122 of record NW_027210820.1, on the reverse strand, counting down.
GGCAAACACTTCAAATACCAGTGGTTCCTGACGCTGTTCAAATTCATAAAACCATTTAAGTCTCTGTTTTGCCCACATGTTTATAACATGACCAGAGGGAAGGGTAAAGTTTCGGATATCAGCCCCCCCCACCCCGTCTTCATCATCAGCCTTTAGCACCACCAGCTTTGTTAAGGCAAAATTAAACAGTTTGAGCATTTCACTTTGCCTCCTGATCATTCAGCTCAAAGTCGACACTTACAATCCTGCTCGTCTCTCATATGACACAAACAACTGTCTGCTTGCACGACTGTAGTATAAAACATAATAAACACTTGCTTTATTCGTCATGTAGCACACAAACCAAAGAAAACGTTAGAAATCATACAAAATGCAGATATCAAATAAAAATCAGTTAATGAATTGAGGTACTCACACCTGTCAGGGAGGTGAGGTGGGAGCTCATCCTGCAGGTCCGAACCAGGGACCAGTTTCATGAGTAAAATCATATTGTTGTCCTTGTGCTGCCATGAATTCCACTGAGTATTGTTCAGCTATATTTCACTCCTGCTAATCGTGGTTTTCCTGATTTCAGATCCCCGAGACAATTGGACAGTGAGAAGCTGAGAGATGAAGTTCTGTCCTCTCGCCTGTTCTGGTGTCCTTTGCTCCAATTAGCACAAAATACATACACAACCCATCAAACTGCAGGAGGAGGCTATACGTTGGTCTCAAGGCCATTCATGTCAATGGTACAGTGTTCTTTGCTCTTCTTCAGGTGCCTCGGAGGAATCGGAGGCTTCTTCCTGTCTGACAGCGGCCGAACACCCTCCTCCAGCTGCATGAGCCGGGCCACGTCCGGAGGGATGAGCTCGTGTTTCACCCCAGAGGAAGGGGGCAGATAGTTGCCGTTGTTGTTGTGGCAGTTCATCAGAGGTGGGGTACTCATCGGCGCTTTGGTCTCACAGATCAAAGGCACCTGGGGGCCGACGAAAAAGATGCAGGAGTTTGATAGAGATGTTGTATAACTTCATATTATTGTAATTACACACAAAAACATCCTCGTTTCCTAAACATCTAACATTTAGGAGTTTGTAGCTGAAGCTCTAACATTAAAAGAAAGTAACAATGTTTTGAGCGTCAGGAAGAAGTACGCCCACTGCGGGACGAGTTTTAATCGATCAGTTTGATCATTCAGAACCACAATCGTGGGAGTTTCATAGCTTGTTTCGTCGACTCTTTCAGAACTGAACTGACGCTGTAATTAAAACTCACCCCATCTCCCTCCTTTATAAAGTCTTTCCTGCAGATGTGTGCCATGATGCCTGTGGCCAAAGCATCCCCCATTACATTCACCATGGTGCGGAACCGGTCTCTGTGGAAGAGGAAGACGAAGGAGAGGAAGAAGATTACTTTCTTCACTGATATGATTAGTTTCGATCTTTGAGTGATGAAAGTGAAAGCACGTGTGACTTACAATGCCCAGTCTACTGCAATGATTAGGGTGATGTCGTCAGTCGGCAACCCAACCGATGTTAGTACTATCACCATGGTGACCAGTCCGGCTTGTGGTATCCCTGCTGCACCGATGCTGGCTGCAGTTGCTGTGATGCTGGTGGAGATTTGGGACGTCGGGATGTTTAAAGAGAAGAACCCCATATCAGTGGCTAAGTAAGAAATCCATAAAGATGATCTAGCTGTTGTAGATTACTATTTAGCCTTGAACATAATTTGAACCTCCTTTAATCACAGAGGCTCAGAGGCTCAGTCTTCTTCTTGTCTTAATTTGTTTTTGGGATGAAATCTAAAGGGGAAGCCTTCAGGAGTCACGGTAACACTTGTCCACAGAAGCATAAACTAGTAGTGTCTCCATTGCAACAGTCATACTTCATACTGCAAAGCCTCCCATCTGATGTGAAATAAACAAATTGTATGTTGGTACATGTGATATGTGGTGCAGCTGCAGAGGTGGAGGATGGGATGATCCCACCACTCACCGCAGAGACCTGGGGGTGGGGGGTGGGATCAGAGATCCAACAGTGGCGTGACTGGGATACGGTGCTTTATCGAGGCCACATGGCTCTTTTCAGAGCAGAATAAGAGGATATTTCCAATCTACAGTAACTATATGGAATTATATAGAGAACATACTCTAGCAAATGCAATGGGAGGTATGTGTGTGTGGTAGGAGCAGAAATCAGGTCAAACTAAATCAGTACTACATAATAGATTGAACATGTTTATGTTCACAGTGTTGACCAAAATATAAGATGATACATTAAAAAAAAAAAAAAAAAAAGTGTTATAGGTCAAGATAATTAAATGAGATTTTCATGAGCACCGGAGTTGTCTGCAATTACCACCCCCACCAACAGTTAATGTTTTGTATCTCTATGCTGTCCTTTTCTTTCTCTGCTCTCCTCTCACCCCAACCGGTCGAGGCAGATGTTCTCCACCCTTGAGCCTGGTTCTGTTGGAGGTTTCTTCCTGTTCAGAGGGAGTTTTTCCTTCCCTCTGTTGGAGGTTTTATACAGAGTCCTTCTATAATGTTTATAATGTTCTGCTGGAAGGACTTTACTGTGTTAAGTGGCTTGAAATAACCTGTGTTGTGATTTGGTGCTATATATATATATATATATATATATATATATATATATATATATATATATATATATATATATATATATATAAAAAATTGAATTCAATTGACCGTCAGCCCTAAAGATCATCTGAAGGTTGGTGTGGAGGAAATTACTGAAAATAAGTCCATAGTACCTCCTGATGTTTTCACTGCAGAAAAGAACCGAGGACAAAATCTGTCAAACAGCCAAGATTAACAGTTTTCACCAGAGAACTCTTCGGAAAAGATTTCAATAGTTAGATATTTTTAGAAGCTTCTTCTCCTATATGTTTAGTCCTTATTTTTCCTACTCAGAAACAGGAAGCCCTCCATTGGTATTTTTACCAACGAGACACTTGAAGTAGTGTGGTTTTCCTTCAAGTCTTTTTTATCGTGCACACTGGTGATATTATCTCCTGGGACGATGTGGGAGTGGAGACACTGGACTGAAAAGGACTAATGATAAGGGCACATTGCTTGTATTGTTCACAAGTTTTAATTCTTCAGTACCTACTGTACCAATGTGTGTTCTGTAATGTGTACTTCCTCTTCTGTCCCCCTGCAGGCCACGCCCACTTCAACAATAATGGACTGGGAGTGTGTGGAGGTAAGTTGACAAGTTTTATACTTTTATACCTTCTTTTTCTCGTTTTTCATTTGTCAGACAACAAATTTTGTCATTTTTATACAGAATGAAAAACATTTTTCATCCTACCTTTGCATGATCTTGTCAAAACACTGTCTGTCCAGGATTGTAATGGATGATACTGGAGCTAAGAACCACACAGTATTGGCAGGCATGACAGGAACACCTCCCTGTGAAGTTATTTCTCCTCTTTTTGACTGTTGGTGGTAGTTACACTCATAACCCCGGCTCCATGTTGTTGAACTGATGCTGAGCTGTTGTTGCCTTTACCTGCAGTTTGATACCTTAAAATGTTTTTCAGCTCCAATGCAGAGGCATGAATAATTACAAACAGCAGTTTCAGCTTGTCATTCATCACTTTGGATGTTTTCACTAATTGCTTGGATTGCTTGAAAGCAGGACCTTCCTAACAACTGTTTGCTCTACAGTGTCTAATTGGAGCCTGAAACTGGTGTCATAACTGTGCCATCATGTGTTTCCAGTATTTCGTGTCAATGTCATTGGATTAAAATGCCAGTGATATCTTCCCCACGTTAATGAGCTTATAAATCACAGATGGCATAAAAAGCAATCCACTGACCTGATGGTGATGATTTGGCCAAAGTCCAGCTCATAGTTATTGACTTGTGCGATGAATATTGCTGCCACAGCCTCATAGAGAGCGGTGCCGTCCATGTTGATGGTGGCGCCCACTGGGAGCACAAAGCGGATGATGCGGCGGTCGATGTGGTTGTTTTCTAAGAGGCACTTGAAGGTTATAGGCAAAGTGGCGGAGCTGAGGAAGATGGGGAACAACACAGGCATCAGATAAAAATTTGTTGCATAACCACCTCCGTTACTACCATGTAAACAAGTTGAATCTGTTTGTGATTTGTTTTGTAAGAGAAACCGTTAGATCCATCCATCACAAGAACAAAAGGCAATCATGTTTTACAAGACATTCAGCATGCAGCAGATACTTTTAACTGATCTGAGACCAGCAAACACATTCATGTATGATGATGACTGCCCACTGCAGCAGACATTTCATCGGTTCATAAGACCTTTAAAAACAGGATGCCCAGCACTGTTCATCTGGTTATTCCACTCACCGAAAAGAACAACCAGCAGTGACGTCACCCATCGGTTTGTAAAGAGTTGCTGTGAAGCTGTGAGTTCAGATTTTGGGCCTGCGCCATCTTGCTAGTTCGGAGCGGTTTCGAACCAGCGTTTGTCCATATTTGGACGAGCTAGGGGAGGAGCGAGCGGTGGATCTGACTGACCTGATTGGAAACACGGCGATACTACATCGATAGCTGTAACCTGACTGCACCACAGGCGGTATCAGCACTCAGGGATGATTTATTTAAAATTACAAATGAGTAAATTACACTCACCTACTGATCTTTTCTTTTTAGAGCACATGAATATGAACAAATACGAGGTGAATTAACTTCACTCGGTAGCAGCTTTCTTTACCTGGAGGAGGTTGCCAGGGCGATGAGCAAGGCTTGCAGGATTCCCCGTATGTAAACAATGGGGCTCTTTTTGGTGATGAAGAAGTACATGGCAGGCAGAATGAACAGGCCGTGCAACACCAGACCAAACACCACAGTGACGGCATAGAAACCCAGCTTCTTCCCCATGGCGGAGGGATCACTCATCTCCAGGATCTTACCGGCCACCAGGAACACGATGCCGAATGGAAAGTACCTGGCAGGAAAAAGACAGCAATTCAGTTTATACAATTAATACAGTTTATACAGCTTCCAAGTGAGATGTTAACACTAGTAGTAGTTAGAAAACAAGCCAAATACTGCAGGGGTCAGTTTGATGTTTGTTTAGTGTGTAAGTGTGAAACCTGAAACTTAACAACTAACAGGCCTTTTTCAGGATTCAGACTGACCAAAAAATATCAGACTTTATTCTTTAAATATTCATCATCCTGTGTTGACATGGTTTCTTACGAGTAAAACTTGACTTGTATAATCTATATCACAAAACGTCATCTCACTGCATCTACAGAATCAGATATGTTTATAGGTGCACATTTTGCAGGTTAACACTGAGATCTTCTTACATGCTGACATTACTCGTATTCAGAATGACACTGCAAGAATGGGACAACATTTCACTTTCAAAACTCCAGCAGCTGGTCTCCTCAGCTCCCAAACGTTTACAGAGTGTTGTTAAAAGAAGAAGTGATGCAAAACAGCGGTAAACATGCCCCTCCCAAATGTATTGCTGGCAAAAAAAAATCTAAATGAGCATATATTTTTCATTAAACAATAAATATGGTTTTTGGTCTATTTATTAATTAAATATTGGTTTATGTGATTTGCAATCATTGCATTTTGTTTTTATTTACTTCCCAACTATTTTAGAAACAGGGTTGTATGCTAACTTTGATTTACTTCTTGGCCAATGTTTATGCATGATAACATTTATAATATCTGTAGAGAGTGGGCTGCAGGCAGATAACAGCAGTGACATATAAGCAAACTTAACTTTTTTACATAAACTTACTTGAATGAGTGAGTGTCTGTGCTGTGGGACAACTAAATTATCTCTCACTAATTCATCAACGTAACTTTTTTCTTTTTTTAATTGTATTAATATAAAAAATAATGCATTTTAAATTTGGGGAAACTTTTAGCTAAGCTAACTTTACTTTTTGGGTTTTGGACCGATCTACATTTTAGAATTTCTGAGAAATGAAAAAAATATTTTCTGGTTCCTTGATATCTAGAAAGTGTTGTGTGCTGCAGGCAAACAGTACAACTATTAGACAAGCTAACTGTACTTTGTTCTGCTAACATTCATATACTGCATATAAATTTACTTGTATGAAAAGGGTGTTTGTTCTCTGTTATGCAGACACATTGCCTGCATGTAGTCTGCAATTTACTTTTCAGTTCAAAGAAAATTTGTTTGGGAATGAGGATGTTCACCTTTAAAAAATATCTTTTACCAACAAACTAGTGGAAAATTCCTTTTTTCCCCAAATACTGAAAATGTCCACGTAATCTGTAATGACCTCATGGCAGAGCTCCCTGCTGCACGTGCATCCTTTACTGTTTTTGTAAGAGAGCACTCCATGTATAGCATGAAGGAAAATGTGTTTAAAGGAACATTTACCAAATAACGATGGCAACGATTCTGAGGACAGCCTCGTTCAGGCTCTGGCAGAAGTTTACCAAGGCGCTGCCGTTTGGCCCCATCCTCCCCAACATAATACCTGGAAAAACATACAGCGCAGCCTTCAAAATAAGTTTCTATTTACATGAATACATTTGATATTTGAGGCCGCCGATCAGCAGAATTCTTCGAGGAATGCTGCGTGTTTTTACCCATGGTGGCTGAAAAAATAACAATCCCAAGGACGTTCATTCCATCACTTGTTCCTTCCCGAGTCCGTACGAGCACATCGGGGGGCGGAGTCAGGTCGAGAGCAAAGTTCTGGATGTCGGTGCCGTTATCGTCCTGAATGCCGTAGATGAGCACTCGCCGTGTGCTGGACTCTGACTGGCTTTGACTCACTGTCGGTTTGGGCTTCATGATGTACTCGCTGCTCGTTCGATACTGTTGTCGGGGGAATATGATGTATAAAAACTGAACCTTTGTGTTTGAAAGTGTGTGTGTGTGTGTGTGTGTGTGTGTGTGTGTGTGTGTGTGTGTGTGTGTGTGTGTGTGTGTGTGTGTGTGTGTGTGTGTGTGTGTGTGTGTGTGTGTGTGTGTGTGTGTGTGTGATATCAACGGTTTTACCTGCTGAAATGTGGCCTGGACCAGATTTGCTGGGAACATGTTGCTGCAAGGCAAACGCACACTGCACGTTAAAACACACAAAGGTTGAACAAAAAGAGAGCAACCCAACAATTCCATCCTCCAGACTCTGGGAGGGAAACAAAGAGCCTGACCACATCTAAACTTCTGCCACTTCATTGTATTTGTACCCTGAATATCATCTCTTGTATTTATCTTGTCATCCAGTCAGAAACAGAAAACTCAGATGTTGGAGTTCTGTGCTTTGGTCTGCAGGTTCCAGAGAAAACATTCCAGTGTTTTAGACAAACTAACAAAATGCAGAACAGAAGGCTTCAACAGATTATTTACATGTAGACAAAAACATATTGAAAAGCAACAAAAAAACAAGACTCTCATTGTGTCTCGGGCCTAAAAAAAACCCTCCCGTTCTAGAGTTTCATACAATCCAGTAACATTTACACTCCAGTCCAAACAAACCAAATCCTCATGAAATAAATTGTTTGTTCGATGGTTTGCGTGACTGCAGTAGAAGTTGCGCAATACAGAAATTGGAAGCGGGGACTCGATAAACTTGACTTCACACTGTTGTTTTGTTTAACCATGACCAAAACCTCACTCCAAGCTTTCCAAACCTCTTTCATCTGAACTTTTGTTAGACACAACTATTCGATTGTTTTCTCAAAAGTCTCCTTCTAAACCGTCCACTGCACTTCTTTCACCGGTCTCCGTGCTGTTTGGAGATCGGCTGGATGAATCAAATATGACGGATCAGAATAAATAACCCGATAAGGAGATCACTGATCTTTTCTATTAATTGCACATCTTGCAAACTACGAACCTAATCACACACACCCAAAAGTGTGATTCCTCAAATGACATGAGACATGTAGACTAGTAAATGGGACAGTTTGAACTTTTTAAAGTACAGGCAGCAGCTGCATTTAGGGTGAGTGCAGATCAACAGGAAACCAACAGTGACATCATCCATTGGTTCACAAACCAATGTGAATGTGAATCAATGGGTGACTCGAGCTGATATGAAACCCAACGATACTACGTCCCGCCCACTGATAGTGGAAACCTGACTGCATCACACACCTGTCAATCAAACAGTCATGCCCCCAAAAACCCATCTTTTTGAGGCTTATTTTCTAATTAATGACAGGATTATTTTCAGATGGACCTCCAGAAAAATAATGACTTGAGCTAGCAAAACTTAAAAAGCTTAGATAGAACAAAATTGGTTTGACAGCCAATCTCATACCAGAATCTCATTCATGAATGTGAAACTAAGCATCTTTTGATCTGTGTTCATTTGTCAGATGTGGGGGCAAAAATTTTGGGGAAGCCCAAACATGCAATGGGGCCTTAGCTGATTAACAGGGTAAACACTCCTGAGCCTGTGAATACAGCTGCTGCATTGAGATCATCTTCATCAGGAAACCAATGGGGCATAAACTGGGGGCATATGGTGTGAAACACGTTGGATTGAGGTGCATTATGGGAAGAGTATGATGCAATATTTTTGGGATCTTGACTACAGATGTATTAGCAGAACTTTATACTGGAATCAATGTGGCCAATTAAAAATGTCTTATCTGCAACATAAGCCAAGTTTTCTAGTTTCTGGGATTTTGCAGCCCACTGCACATTAATAACATTACAAACACATTCAAAACCACTGTATTCGCATGTGTTTTTTGTTGTTGTTGCAATACTTCAAGTTTCCACTGGAAAAAAAATGGTAGCAAGACTGAAAGGCAGCAGCATGTCAAAGTCTCTTACATCTATGATCTTGACCCATACTGGGGTCTCTGAGTCGTGGATGTGTTAAGAGAGCTGAAAAGGGAACCACCATTAGGCCTTGCTGCTAATTTGTACAAGTGGCCATTCATGGTACTGCAACCAGAAATCGGTGGCACAAATTACATTTTCCCCACATACCACCCATATAAAGGAGACATTTATAATTTAGTCTGTAAAACTGATTTAAATACCAACAAGCAGGACAGTTACTCCAGAATAGTTTTCATTTTTGTAAAGTTGTCGGTGTCCTGTCTGATGAAACAGATACTCTCCTGTTTCATTCTCTCCAGATGTCTTCACAGGCCTCAACAGCTGTACTCACCCTATATGCCTGTAAACATGCTGAAACATGTTTGTGGTGGGGGGGCTGTGGTTTGGCTCAGCTGCAGGAGGGACTGATTGGGGGAGTGGTTCAGGGAACGATGCCTGGAAGAGGCTTCATTAGCACAGCTGCAGTCAATCACTGGTTGTCTCTCTCTTCCCCATAAAACCCAACAGGAGGACACCGGACGTCTCTCACTCCTGGGGACGCTGAGCAGCAGGGTAGCTGCGGGACTGGCGTGTGATGTGTGACGTGTGTCGTATGCTCAGAGGCTCGGCAGGAGAGCACACGGTTATTGATGTGGAGTGTTTGTGTGAAACGGTACTTTGGCTGAGTGTTGTTCGTTCGTGCCAAAAGAACTCACGGTGATGGCAAGATGTCCGTCACAATGTTTTTATGCTTTAGCACTATTTTCCTGTTTTACAGACGTAGTAAATATTCTGTATTGGACTCTAACTGCTCCTAAAATGTACAACTCAACAGTTACATGCTGCTCACACAATAACTTCAATGTGGTAGAAGGAAAAGCTGGAAAACATCTTTTGTATGTGAACAATATCCAAGTGAGCATTTCAGCCTGACGTCTTTTTCCTGTAATTCATCCATTCTAAAAGTCAACTGCTTCCATTTTGACCACTCAAGCTTTTAAATGTGTCTCTTTTGTCCTCCAACTAAATAAAAGAGTAAAATCACTGGAGTATCCCTCTGAAGCTACGATAATGTGGTGCTGATGTGCCAAATTCATTTCACAATAATAATAAACCTGTTTACTTTGTTTTTGAAAAAAATCTAACTCCGGTCCTGGAATCTCAAAAAAATGGATCAGAACACTTGGTGCTTTTAAGATGTTTCCTGTTAGCCACACACTTGAACTGAATGTGCTCAACTTGAGCAGTAATCACCATCAAATGAATACTGTTCATTTCTCTTCAAATCATCAACTGGTCAGAAGTTCTGAATGGTGGATGTGGATGTTCTGATCTTACCGGATCAGGTCCAGCAGAGCATCAGCAGAACTCATGATAGCCTTGCCGCTGTCCTCAGAGTCCTCTTTCTGGGCTGCCCCGCCCGGGTGGATGATGGAGACCATGATGATCCCCACAACCACCGCCACGAAGGTGGTCCACAGGTAATACGACACCGTGATCAGACCGAGCCGGCTGGAACATTTGGCGTCCAGAGCTGCCAGGCCCGACATCAAACTGAAGAAACAACGAGATAGTGTGAGAGTTAGAGCTCTGATACTTCAAGGACAATTTAATGACTTTGTGCTACACTTTAAACATATGGTAAACACCTGCTGGTGTGCATGCACCACCTTAAAGACAAATAATGCGAACAGCTGCACTCATTATTCTCGTCCTGCATGAAGATTCGTTATAGCGGCATGTTTTCTTCTTTTTGTGGGTTTTTGAGGTTTTCCTACTAACAATAACAAAACCTGTTCGCCCATTGTCAAATGAGCATCTAGTTTGGGGTTAAGATTAAACCTAGCAGGCTGGTATTACATTATTAAAATATGTGCCTAGATAACAGGAATGACAGCTTTTGAAGATTATGCAGGACCCCGTTTCCAAAAACATTGGGACACCGTGTAAAATATAAATAAAAACAGAATGCCATGATTTGCAAATCAGATAAAGTCATATTTAATTCATAAATAGACCAAATACAACATATCAAATGTTGAAATGGGGAAGTTTTATGAAAAATATCTGCTCAATTTGAATTTGATCAAGCAACACATCTAAACAAAAATGGGACAGGGGCAACAAAACACTGGAAAAGTTGTGTAATCCTGTCACCTGTCACCATTAAAAACATTTGACGCATCATGAAACAGAAAATAGCAGGCAAGAATGGGACAACATTTAACTTCCAAAACTCCAGCAGTGCCTCTCCCCAGTTCCCCAACGTTTCCAGAGTGTTGTTAAAAGGTGGTGCAGCTGAGTGGTGAACATGATCCTGGAACAACTTATAGAGACGTGTTGCTGCAGCAGATTCAAAAAGAGCAGATATTTATAAAACAATAAGGTTTCTCAGTTTCAACATTTGATATGTTGTCTTTGGTCAAGTTTCAATTAAATATAGGTTTATATGATTTGCAAACCATTGCATTCTTTTTTTTATTTACATTTTAAACAGTGTCCCGATGTTTTTGGAAATAGAGTTGTACATAATCCTCGAAAACTGTCATTTCTGTTTTTCCCTTACGTGACTATCAACAAGTGGCCTTCAGCAACGAATGTCTGCGCAGTCACATGTTCAAAGCCAGCTACTGTATGGAAGTCATTTTTATAACATGTCTATTCAACAAAACAAAGAAAACAAGGTCAGCTTGTACAAAACAAATTCTTTGACTGTTTTAAAAAGCAAAGATTCCTCTAACACATCATGGACTCTATCTTCTCGTTCTAAACAAAACGTCTAAAGAACTTAAGCGTGTCGAAATCCACTTTTACTAGTTTGAACTGACCCCACAGTAAGGCGCATGGTTCAGAGAAGACTTTATGTCTTCAATCATCAAAGATGTGAAATAAACCAATCAGAGTTTCATCTGTCATTCCTTTTAAGAGCCAGGTGAGCCACCTTTGGTGCATTGTTGTTGTAACGGTGTTTTTATGTAGTAGTAGAACAACGCGTTCTCTGCAGAGGAAACAGATCGTGTGCAGACTGATCACACTGATGTTCACCATGAGAAGCTTTCTGTCTAATCTTTTTATTTCTAATCTCTTGAATGTTTGTGCAGCCTGTCCCTGTGTGTGTTTTTTTTAAATTTTTATTACTGTCTTAACAACGTGCCTTTAAAATAACAGTAAAGTCCTGCAGCACTGATCTCAGACCAGCTTTTGGTTGGTCAGTTATGCAGTTGCTTTCCACTGGCTCAAGATATTAAAACAAAACAAACCTCCTGACCGTCCCACCTCTAAAACTGTCTCAAATACAGTTTATTTGAATTTCCCTTTTCTAATCTAATGTCTTTATTTTTACTCATTCATCCAACTTATTCCGAGCAGCACTGTGACTGTTTCTTTCTCTTTGTCTGCTGCTGAACAGATTTCTGTTCCAATCAGCTCGCCCTGAACCCAGACGGCACTCTGCCGCTGCTGCAACTACCTTCGGTGTGGACTCAAGTTTTTGTCCTGAGCGCAGCGTGTTTTTAAAGTCCATTTTAATGAACACCAGCAGCGTGACGAGGTCCTGAGTGATTTTTCTGCGCTGAGCGCTCAGCGTTTTTTTCCCCAGTCACCAAGAGTTGCCCTTGTCACTGTCACCAACCGTCCAATCACAGTGAAGGAGGGGCGGGTCAAATGCAGGCAACCTGATTGCTCCACCCTTTAGAGTGGCTGTGCAAACGCTAATACGGCCGAGTGAGAAAATTGAAGCTGTGAGCTACAGTCAGCACAGCCGGGCTCGTAAACACACCTGACATCAGAAGATGGGATGGCCCACTTCAACATAAACACACCTGACATCAGAAGATGGGATGGCCCACTTCAACATAAACACACCTGACATCAGAAGATGGGATGGCCCACTTCAACATAAACACACCTGACATCAGAAGATGAGATGGCCCACTACAACATAAACACACCTGACATCAGAAGATGGGATGGCCCACTTCAACATAAACACACCTGACATCAGAAGATGAGATGGCCCACTACAACATAAACACACCTGACATCAGAAGATGGGATGGCCCACTTCAACATAAATAAACACACCTGACATCAGAAGATGGGATGGCCCACTTCAACATAAACACACCTGACATCAGAAGATGAGATGGCCCACTTCAACATAAACACACCTGACATCAGAAGATGGGATGGCCCACTACAACATAAACACACCTGACATCAGAAGATGGGATGGCCCACTTCAACATAAACACACCTGACATCAGAAGATGGGATGGCCCACTTCAACATAAACACACCTGACATCAGAAGATGGGATGGCCCACTTCAACATAAACACACCTGACATCAGAAGATGGGATGCCCACTTCAACATAAAGAACTTATTTTAGATAACCGTCCTCCACCTGACATCAGATCTTTTGTTTGAGTCTGTGTTCATCTCTTCTTCCTCAGTCGTTGCTCGGTGGATGTGTTTGTGCTGAGTATCATTAGATGTAAGAGGACGTCTTGTTACAGCAGCTCTCGCTTTCTTCTTCTTTAAGTTTATTTACTCGTCTCGTTGCTCATCTGCATCTGTGGAGGCTCAACTAGTGACTTTAGTTCTTCTTCTTCTTCTTCTTCTTCTTCTTCTTCTTCTTCTTCTTCTTCTTCTGTTTCTGACTTATGAAAACTTCTTCAGGAGTTTCTTCTGCATCTTTACACTCAGGAACAGCTGTTGGTGCTGGTGAGGGAGGAGGGAGGAGAGAGAGAGAGAGAGAGGAGGAGAGAGGAGGGAGGACAAGAGGGAGAGAGAGAGGAGAGAGAGAGAGAGGGAGAGAGAGAGAGGGAGGAGAGAGGAGGGAGGAGAGAGAGAGAGAGAGAGAGAGAGAGAGGAGGGAGGAGAGAGAGAGAGAGAGAGGGAGGAGAGAGGAGGGAGGAGATAGGAGGGAGGACAGAGGGAAGAGAGAGGAGGAGAGAGGAGAGAGGAGGGAGGACAGAGGGAGGTTCTTGAGGAAGTCGAGCCGAGCAGAAGCAGAGTATGATGATCTGTTTATAAAATGAAACCTTCAACAATTCAAAGAAGATCCTGAAGCTCCAGAGTTTTCACAATTAGTGGGACACTTTTTTTTTACATTACATTACATTACATTATTACATTACATTACATTTATCTGACTCTTTTATCCAAAGCGACTTACAATAAGTTCATTTCAACCATGAGGGTACAAAACCAGAACAACAGGAATCAAGAAAATACAATTTCTTCCAGAAAGCCAAACTACAAAGTTCTATCAGTAAGTTCTATTTGAAGATACTAAAGTTCTACTGTTCAAGATAAAGGAGGAGGAGGAGGAGGAGGAGGAGCGGAGTAGTGTGAGTGAATCCAGGAGGTTAAAGACCAGTCGAGCTGCTGCATTCTGGATGAGCTGCAGAGGTCAGATGGTACTAACAGGTAGACCTGCCAGGAGGGAGTTACAGTAGTCTAGATGTGAGATGAACAGAACCTGGACCAGAACCTGGACCAGAACCTGGACCAGAGCCTGGACCATAGCCTGGACCATAGCCTGGACCAGAGCCTGGACCAGAGCCTGGACCAGAGCCTGCACCTCCTTCTGAGTGTATTCTCCTGATGTTGGCAATAAAAGAGAGTCAGTGCTGGCTGGATAAATATGAACCGGGCTTGCTCTGTGTTCAGAGTTTGTGCACCGGACTTCATGCCACCAAGCCAGCTAACTTCTGGTTTAGTCCATTACTAACTGGAGTTGGGATATTTGTTTTCAATCCTGCAGCTCTTCGAAAGTTTAAAATGCTGACAGTAAAACAGTCGTTTGCAAAGGTTTGTGATTATCCCACATTTTTGCAGCAACGGAGGAGGACCACATGTTGACAGTGCTGTAAACCAACAGAATATAAATATGGACTTACAGTATTAGAGCTCAGGTTATAAAGTGAGAATGTACAAATGAGAATTGGGTCAGGCTGTAATGAAGATAGGTGATGAAGTGAAGGTACCTGGACACGACGAGAGGGAGAATCAGCATCTTCAGCATCCTCATCAGCAGCTCTCCAGGAAACTGGAAGTACTTCACCTCCTGTCAGGAAGACAGAAGGAAATATAAGGGTCAGAGGTCATGTGAAGAGCAATAAACACATTTTCAAAAGCAACATTTTGTTATTCAAGAACAAAAACTGCTGAACAGGAGTTCCTCAGGAAATGAGGACGACTGGAATCATGTTTTGAAGAGTTATCTCCGGTCTTGATTTTAAAATACTTACAATCACCCGTTCACATGAAATCACTGTTTGTTGTTTTGATCAATCATTTGGACCAAAAAGGGATAAAGAGGCAATCTGGAAGATGTTTAGTTCAAAACATTTCAAGTTGATTTAGCGACCTATCCTGATATCCCTCTTCTGACTATCATTCTTAAACCAAACCAATCTGTCACAGAACGTAATGGTTGACAGATTTTAGTGTAACACCAAACTGTCAGTGAGCTACATTGACTCATTATTGGACCCCAATACAACAAATTGGTATTACAATATTGATTTTCTTATCTTTTTTTTTTTTTTTTTTTTTTTTTTTTTTTTTTTTTTTTTTAACAAATTACACCTTTAAAGATTTCAAGGCTGACTGTGTCAGTGACTGGGAACGAAATCTACACTTGTTATCCTGAAGAAAAGTAAAAAAAAAAAAAAAAAAAAGCTCAATTCAAGCAAATCTGACACAATGTTCCAAATTAGGTCAACTATCTTCCAAATCTACCACGACATACGTTTCTGGTGTTGTCCCTGTCCCCCCAACACATCTAAGTGAGGTGGAGAGACAAAATGTGAGGAAATATCTTCAGAAACAGAGAGGAAATACGGTAATAAAGAGATTTTAAACCTTTGAAATAAATGTGAAACAGTATTTTAGTCCTCCAGTGTTTTCAAATAATTATTTTATCATTTTTTAGCATGTTTATGCTTGTATTTATTTAACCACACTGAATGACATTCTTGTATTGTACCAGTGGTCTGTAATTACCAAGTTTTCCTCCACTTTACTTATTCAGAGATCTGCACAGAAAAACACTGAAATCCGACGAACATCAAACAAATAAACGGTTCATGTTATCTGTAGTTCCTCAGAACCAGTTTGCGGATCTGAACCGTCTATTAACCTAACCCCTCGAACCATATCAATCATAAACTTTAGCGCTATCCTCCAAGTCTTCAATCATTTACAGTTCACCACATGCAGTATCATAAGACTATGAAGCAGCGCTGACAGTCAGGCAGGTGGCCGATCATCTGTCTTACTGCTTCAGTAACATTAAGAGTCTAGAGTGGTGTGATGCTGCTCTCAGATGGTACATCCCTCTTCTTCATTACTTAAAACCAATATGACACAGATGGCGCTTTTATAATGGGTGTGTGTGGTAAACAGTAGAAATAACGACACGTTTCTATTTTGTGCATTGTTGATAGCTGATGGAGGCCTGTGGAAAAAGAGCATGGAGTTGGCAAGTTCGACTGGAATGACAGAAAATCACATTTTAATTCAATGTGCAAACTCTAAGTAATCAAAAGATTGATTTCATTGGGAAAGTTAAGGGAATGCAGTATAGTTTTTCACTCTGCTGTGTCTCCTGTCTCAGCTGTTCTTCTTCTTTGGAACGGGAGGCGGAGCTTCAGTTTTCAGCCTCCCAGTTTGTGTTCAGGTGCAGAAACTCTCTCTAGCTTTAAGGCTCAACTCAAAACTTTCAGTTCCTTTGCTCACGTAGTTTATAATACCAACATCTTTCCTTCACAGAGCAGCAACAGACTTCTGCACAATTTACTTTTGAGCTGTCATACTTATTGATCTCAGTCACCCCTGACAGAAGCAAGGCGTTTAAAAAGGAAAGTGAAAATGTTGAATTCAATTTTATGGTAACATTGAGTATGTTGTCACGGCACTAGAGATCAGTTAGTCCCTTCCACCCTGGAGCTCTCTGTACTGTATGTATGTTTTATAAAAACTAAAAAGGTATTTCAAATTTCTCCTTTCTCGTCTTTAGAGCTCAGGGCTGTCCATTCTGGCTTCACAGTTGTGAAGTGGTAACCAGCAGATGCTTTTTCAGGTAGAAATGTAAAAAAACAAAAAACAGTATAGAGTTGAAAGGTTTAAAGATATAAAGACATGGATGACCTTCAACTTCTAGTAGAAGACAAAACTGCCTTCTTTTTACCTTATTATCAGAATGAGGAACATCTGGATGCTGAAAGGCTAGTTCATGCATTTGTTTCTTCAAGGCTATTGTAATTCCTTATTATCAGGATGGTTCAGTAAGTATTTGAAAAGCTTTCAGTTGATTTAAAATGCTGCAGTTACAGTCCTGACAGGATTTAACAAGAGAGATCAGTTTTTTTCAACTTTAGCGCCACTTCATCGACTTCCTGTGAAATCAAGAATGAATTTAAAGCTCTTCTCTTTAAAGATATTCATTTATAACCAAGCTCCATCACATGTCAGTGATCTTACTGTGCAATATTATCCTAATAGAGTGTATTGTTTTCAGAGTCCTGCCTGCTTGTAGTGTCCACAGTTTCCAACAGCAGAATCGGTCTTCATCTTCTGTGGAACCAACTCCCAGTTTGGGTTGTTCCTTTTAAAATACTTTTTCCTCCTTACTGTCTGAGGTTTCTTGCTTGGGTTCAGGAGACAGACACCCTCTCTAGTTTTAACTTTATTTTTTGATAAAGCTTATAGTAAAGAACTGCTCAGGTGACCATGAACCATCCTGCAGTTATGCTGTTACTGGCTGAGGCTACTGGTTCACCTCCCATGATGAACTCAGCTCTTCTCTCTCTTTTACTCTCCATATGCCAACGATGCATCTCGTTAATGTTGTGTCTTCTCTTTCTTGGAGTTTGTTCTTCCTCCTCTCTGTCCTTACTCCCTGTATCTTTCTGCAGCTGCATGTTTCTGATTTTTTTTTTATTTTATTTTATACACTTTATTAATCCCCGAGGGGAAATGTCTTCACTACAGCAGGGGGGCTCTCAGGGGGGAGCTGCTGCAGCAGGCTGCCACTAGCGCGGCGCCAGGTAACCTGACCTGAGGTGCATGTTTTTGGATGATGGGAGGAAGCCGGAGAACCCGGAGAGAACCCACGCAAGCACAGGGAGAACATGCAAACTCCGCCCAGAAAGGCCCAGGACCGGATTCGAACCCCGAACCTTTTTGCTGTGAGGTGACAATGCTAACCACTGCACCACCGTGCCGCCCCCAATGTTGTTCTGTCGAAGGTTTCTTCCTGTTAAAAGGGATTTTTTTTTTCTCGCCACTTAGTGGGGAATGATATCATTTCTCTCAATCAGTGGGGAATTACAGGGGAGATACCATGTTAACCTGCCATCACCCCCCATCATCCTCTGGTACCAGAGGGAAAAAGAGCAGAGCAGAGGGGATGTTTAGTTTTCCTGATAAATTGATCTGCTACCTGACTGAGGTTTGAGCCAGTTATAATATATATAGTCTCGAATGTGGCTCTGAAACTTTGAAATATCTGTGCTGTGTCTTAATAAATCACATTGTGATGATA
The DNA here is from genome assembly GCF_029030835.1 of Brachyistius frenatus. NCBI lineage: Eukaryota > Metazoa > Chordata > Actinopteri > Embiotocidae > Brachyistius > Brachyistius frenatus. The sequence goes on along the minus strand of NW_027210820.1, from coordinate 157,800 downwards.
AATGCTCTAATTGGGCCTGAAAATAACAAACCACCTTCTGTTCTCTTTCATATTGTAGATCTGGACCTGACAATGTAATGTGCCCTGAAATGACTGCTGTTACTATTTACCGCAAGTTCACAAAAACTAGAAAAACTTCACAAACACATGACCGAAGCACCACAGACTCAAACACTGCAGCTGAAGTTTGAGCAGCATCTATCTGTACAACCAGAGCTTGAGTCATCATTATTACATTTTTCAGGTGTAAATCTAAAAGAAATCAGCCTTAGGTTTAACTAGTGAAAGACATGAAGGACTTTGTGACTTTTCAGGGCCGTCGTTGTTCTCTGATGTTTAGATGAGAAGTTTAAATTTAACATTTGTAATGGTAGAAATAGTTGTAAAACAGTCAAGTAAACGTTGGTACTGTGGTAGTGGGGCGTGGTTTAGTTCAGCTGCAGGAGGGACTGATTGGGGGAGTGGTTCAGGGAACGGTGTCTGGAACAGGCTTCATTAGCTCAGCTGCAGTCAATCACTGGTTGTCGCTCTCTTCCCCCATAAAAGCCAGAAGCAGAACACCGACCAGCTCTCACTGCTGGGGACGCTGAGCAGCAGGCTGGCTGAGGGTCGGACGTGTGATGTGTGCTCGGATGCTCGGCAGGAGAGCACACAGTCCTTTGAAATATTGTTTGGATGAAATAAACCCCTTTGTGAACTGTACTAGAGCTGATTGTTGTCGTCCGTGCTGAAAGAACCCACGACGATAGCAACATCTCTGTCACAGGTACACTAATGGAAATGTTTGGGTTTTTATTTGATCACAAATGATCCAGAAGATAGTGATGAATATATATTTTACACATTTAGTCATTTTCTAGTTTTGTTCTCTTTTAATCTATTTATTGCCCTTTTGTCAAACTGCTCCAATTCAATTTAATTACATTATTATGCTAAGCCATACTTTATCTGATGCAAAGCTAAAATCAGCATACTATTGAGAGGGCAGAAAGAGGAGTTCAGTTTAGTCCTACACCGTTTTATGGCCAGAACTCCCTTCAAAGCAAAATAACAAGTCTCTGCTGTGTTGTTTATTTCACTCAGGCCTCGATTACTCAATAGTTTATGTGCAGTGCCAGAGACTCACGTAGGCGGAGGCAATTTTTTAACTGGGTCAAAGAGATAGAAAAAAGAGTCAGAGAGGCACACCTTAACACGGAGGGTAAATCTGATTTAAACAGAAGAGGAGAGCAGCCATGACATGTCACAGAGTTTTGGGTGACATCTTGGCAGACATCTGCAGGTCTCAGGTTTTCATGCATTTGTGTCTCGGTAGTGTCCACCGGGCTATTCGCTGGTGTCTGTCCAGAGCAGAGGTGGACAGCTGCTCTCTATCAGCTCCTGCAGACAGATCTCATAAAGGGGCTGTCAAAGGCAACCTGGCAGTGTATCAGGAGTTTCAAAAGCTCCCTTAACCCCAATGTTGTCCTTGGGTCAAAATGACCCGCAGCTGTGTTCAACCAAGTTCTATTTTATTTTCATATTTTTTGGGATCATTGGTGACAAGGAGGCTGTGAGGGTTTCTTTAAAGAATGATGACCAATGATCCCAAAAAATATAAAAATATAGAAATAAAATAGAACTTGGTTGAACACAGCTGCGGGTCATTTTGACCCGAGGACAACACGAGGGTTAAGTGTCTGATGATGTAACGTATAATTGTACTTCATGCACCAAAATTTTAAATTGACAGTTTACGGACTGAATGTGCTTAATTATCATCCCGATGTATGAATAAATTAGTGATAAAATGTGTGGGCTCATTTAATGTCCATATCAAACTGTTTCTGTCCTCTATCGAAGAGGGAGATGTGGGCGTTTTATGTTTTCACCAACCGTGACTGAAAATAAGAGAAGAGGCAAGAAGTCTGAATCTTGTGTTTACTTGTTTATATTAACCATCTTTTACCAGGCTTTACATTGGAATTTTTAATATTGTAAATTACAAGACAACTTATTCTTGAACAGTTACCTAAAAAAAACCAAAGGTACAGGCCAGGTGGGTCCTTAATGATTTCACCATATCAGCTTCCCTATTGTGTTTTTTGTGACCTTCAAAAATAATCTAATGGAGCAATCTGCAAGATATTTACGTTTATTGACTAAAATCATGCGTTCAACAGAATGTTAAGAAATAGTAGTTTTGATGTCAAAGACGTCTCAGTATCGTGCAACACATACTTCTACTGAAGTTAGCATGCTAACCAGCGAGCCCTTTCTCGTAATATATATTTGTAGGTGATAATGATTTGCTGCAGCTTTCAGTCTGTCTTCAATGTATTATCAGTGGGCGAAGAATTATATATACAGTGCATCCGGAAAGTATTCACAGCACTTCACTTTTTCCACATTTTGTTATATTACAGCCTTATTCCAAAATGGATTAAATAAATTTTTTTATTTAATATTTAAATAATATTGCGTGTAGAATTTTGAGGAAAAAAATGAATTCAATCCATTTTGGAATAAGGCTGTAACATAACAAAATGTGTAAAAAGTGAAGCGCTGTGAATACTTCCGGATGCACTGTATACACTCAGCAGCCACTTTATTAGGTGTTCAACTGCTCGTTAACTAAATATCTGATCAGCCAATCACATGACAGCAGCTCAATGCATTGAGGCATGAAGACACGATGAAGACGAGCTGCTGAAATTCAAACGGAGCATCAGAACGAGGAAGAAAGGTGATTTCAGTGAAGGTGAAGGTGGCAGGTTGTTGGAGCCAGACGGGCTGGTCTGAGTATTCACTAACTGATGATCTACTGGGATTTTCACCCACAACCATCTCTAGCTTTACAGAGAACGGTCCGACAAAGAGAAAATATCCAGTGAGCTGCAGTTCTCTGATGCCTTGTTGATGCCAGAGGTCAGAGGTCAGAGGAGAACAGCCAGACTGGTTGGAGATGATAGAAAGGAAGCAGTAACTGCAATAAGCACTCGTTCCAACCGAGGTATGCAGAAGATCTGAACACCACCTGGAAGCTTGAAGCAGACGGACTCCAGCAGCAGAAGACCACCAGGTCCTCCTGTCAGCTAACAACAGCAAACTGAGGCTGGATTCACACCGGCTCATTGGACAGGAGAAGATCGGAGTAACATCTCCATCTGATGAGTCTGGATTTCTGCTGCCACATTCAGATGGTCGGCAGAGTTTGGTGTCAACGACATGAAAGCGTGGATCCATCCTGCCTTGTATCAGTGGTACAGGCTGGTGGTGGTGTGGTGTGATGGTGGTTTGATATTTTCTTGTCCCACTTTGGGTCCTTCGTACCAGCTGAGCATCATGTAAACACCACAGCCTACCTGAGTATTGCTGCTGACCGTGTCCGTCCCTTTATGTCCTCAGTGGACCGTCTCCTGATGGCTGCTTCCAGCAGGACAACGCACCACGTCACAAAGATCAAATCATCTCAAACTGGTTTCTGGAACATGACGATGAGTTCACTGGACTCCAACGGTCTCCACGGTCACCACATCTCCATCTAATAGGAGCTTTGGGATGTGGTGCAACGGGAGATTCACATCACGGATGTGCAGCTGATAAATCTGCAGCAACTGTGATGTCATCATGTGAATATGGAGCGAAACCTGAGGAATGTTTCCAGCAGCTTGTTGAATCTACGACACCAAGAATTAAGAATTAAGATGGTTCTGAAGGCAATATAAATAAATAAAAAAATATATATATATATATATATATATATATATAATGTTTTTGTTCTGGTGAATGCCTGACAAGAGTTAACATTCGTGTTGTTTTTCACTTCTGGAGAGACAGCTATTGGAGAGTAAAGAAATGAAGTCGGTAACTAGGCAGTGATAAAAGCAGCCGCAGTATAATGTCAGGGATGTTCGGACATTCAGGCTTATGGGGACAAATCTGCGGGATTGTGTATCATGATTGTCAGAAAAGCTTTCCAAAAAAATGTCAAATATTCCCGTACGATATAACTTTACTGCCAGTGTTACTATGTATACTTTGCTGTTTATTTGTTCAACCCAGTTATCATAACTGAACATGAAGCGCTCAAACAACATCTATCTATCAACAAAAATGACTTAATTTCCTGTTGCAAACTAACAACGTGTCATACTGAGCTTGTTTGGGAAATTCTAATTTGAAGCTTTAGTGCAGCTAATGACAACACAAACCATACAGAAAAATATTCTGTCAGAAACTGAATAAGCAAACTAATAAACAGCAGACCAGGAATATGTGAATCCTACCAAATGTTTGGTCACAGATTTCAGTGTAACACCGAACAGACTGTCTGGACACAACAATGACTCACTATCGCCCCCTTCTGTACAAGGAGCTAGCACAAGAAGTATTTGCCAAGTTGTTGCACGTTTCATGCAAAATGTAGATTGTCAGAGGAGCATTTCAGGGTTCTGAAAATACCTTCAGAACAACAGTAAAGCACTTGGCTATTTCCCCCCTCAAATCGGGTTGGTAAGTGTCCGTGTCCTTATCATTTGACCTGAGTGGGATTTAAATAGATCCAGCAACAATTTAAAATTTGCACTTCCACCTAATCAAAACATAAAATTAGAAAATAAATAACAGCCTTTTAACAGGGATTTGATGTTATTGGATCCGTTCTAAAAAAATTCAACTGCAGCTTTACCAGGTTTAAGGCAACAGTCATGGAGCACAAGCTTGGTAACCTTCAAAAATGGCACCAGTTGCATTTTTATAACTGATAAGTCTTGATCCTCTGACACGGACTTCCAGAGTAGAAGGTGGTAAGTTATATTTGAGTGGAACAAACCGGGGCTTCAATGAATGGTATCAATCAAATTAAATTATTTATTACCTATATTGCTAAAAGCACACATTACAAGAACATAACAATACTTATTGGACCCGCTAACAAGTCTGCACTCACAGAGCAAAGACTTATATTGGGAGGTTTTTAAAATATGATTACATATGAATGTAAGAAGGATTTGAACTACTAACTACTACTCTTTATTTTATGAGGAGCCAGCCAATGAAGAGAAGCTTGATATCAGTGAAAAATGATCTCTTATTGTGGTTGCTGTCAGTATTCAAATTTAGAAATGTATGGAGAGCTTTTTTTTTATAGTATTCCCGAAAGGGCAGATTAACACGGTAAAACTTGTCCTAGAAAATAAACCTGTGGAACTCAATGGCTGACTTGAGTGTGTATGGGAAGAGTCATCATTACCATGAAATTAAATGGAATCTATCTGATAAATATGATTAAAACCACCCGAAATATATTTTTCATGATAAGAAAACCTTTAAAAAGCAAGTTTCGGCCAAGTTGCACATTCTTCATAAATTTATGCAAGTCCCTTCAGCTTTAAGGAGCCATATTGACCCTTTTTTCGAAAAAAGATTCATAGAGTGACTATTTTTCTTTTATGTCTTGACTCTTTAAGAACTTTACCATTTTAATTTAATCTCCCAAGTCTCAAAATATAAATCTCGGAAGTGGTTTGGCAGCTAAAGAGTCAGATATTTCCTTCACGGACTGGTGGAGACCAAAAATAGCTACATTCATGAGGTGGACCCAAAATAACACAAAACATACTCAACGTTATTACGAATTAAGAAAAAGGCCTATGCAGCTGTTACAAAATGTTGATCTCCTTAGGTGTGAAGCAGAGCAGAGGAGCCTCGTGTAGCCCAGCTTTGGAAAAAGGTTAGTCAGTTAGAACTCAAATAAATAACTGTAAAGTCTGAGCACAGATTACCAAAGGTAGATCATGTTTTTATCTCCTCAAACTGAAGTGTGCAACAAACTGAACATCCTTCTCTGAACTCAGGGGAATAGTGGCTGATACCAAAACGTCATAGCACTGAACCAGTAAAGTTAAAGAGAGCTGAGTGGTTACTGTTTGTAGTGCAAGAACTGAACATGTTTAGGATGGTTAATGGAAAGGGTTATTGTAGGAGTTGCATTCGGAGCCACAAAGAGAAAAATAAATGGAACCACATGAAGACAAACTCTTAAAGACCTGCAGCAGTGCAGTTTCACAGTGAATAGGTCAGTGACTCAAAGCAAACAGCTTAATGGATTCTGCAGTGGCTTTAATAACAGTCAGTGTCCACATGTGGCTGCCAAGTCCAGACGTCATCCCACTGGAAACTGGCGGGATGATTGGAGGACAACACCTACCAGCAAATTAGAAGGAATACACAGTAACGTTTGAGCTATTAAAGATGTCAAAGTTGCATGTATAGTTTTTAAAATGTTTACACAAGCAAACATTTGATCCTATTTGGAACAGTGCTCATTAAAAAAAAAGATGTACCAATGGCACATACAATTTAAAATTTGAGATCCCTTATTTATTTAATTTTTATATAAATATAAATGATGAATTGTTTCTGTTTTTGTTTTTTTCCCCCCACAAATAAAACCCTAAAATGACATCCACTTTCTCTCCCTGATTTAAAAATTATAGAATCTATAATTATGTAAAAACGTATCTGTTCTAAAGTTGAATTGCTGGACTCAACTAGCACAGGGCTGCTTTTGTGGCTTCAGTGAGCAGAGATCACGTGAACAGACTTATCCAAAATCCTACTGACAGGCTTGGTGGATGTTCCTTGTATTTAATTTACAGATAAACGGTTACCAATTCAAAAGTCTTTTCACCTACTCATCTGGTTTAGTAATCTAGCCAGCCGTGCAAGAAGAGTGTGACACTGTTATTGATGCACAAAACGTTAAAGCAGTTTACACACATCAGCTAAGGTCATTTAATTAATGATTGAAAAGTAAATGATTCCCAGTCAAAGCTCCTGATGCAGTTTATTTATTAACAGCACAACATCAGTGACATTTGGAGCACATTGCTCTTTATCAGTGGTGTTGATACACTAATTGCATCGGCAGCTTTAGCCCCATAAATTCAGTGATTAGAGCTTGAACTTCCAGACAAGTATGTCCATTTCCAGACTGCATAAAGTTTGGATGTCTGTGCCGATCTGCTCCCGCTTCACCCATTAGAAACTGACAATATGTTGGTTTTAAAGGGCATGAGAGGAGCGGATTTGATTGGCTGTCAGCTGATTGAAGTCAGCTGTGATACACCTTCTAATGATCTATTCCTTCTACTTCACCAGCACTCTACAAATGCGCTTGTGTTTACCAAAATACTAAAACAGTTGGCCACGCCTACTTGCACTCCCAACTTCGACCTGTGTTTGTGCTGCACCTAGATTCATGAGCCCCAAGGCCATATCCTGGATGTAGTTTAAGTAGTTGACAATGTCAGAGACATTATTTCAGAACAGGGACAACTTTCTTGTCACCAAGACTGGTAAAATTATGTAATGTTATAATAGCCATATTTATTGTAAAAGCTGAAGTTGTAAAATTGTCTCAACCTTAAATAACATGGGATGAGTAAGAGGCTGCTACCGTGGCTTATGAGGTAAAACGCCAGTGCAGTATCAATCTGTTGATTAATAAAGTTCTGTATTGTACAGAGCTGATGTGGCCTTAGGGATGTAGGAGGGAGATGGCAGGGAAGGTGGATTGAAGGGCTGCATGGTGAGGCGGGTGCATAATGACAGCTAAAGAGCTTTTCTGTTAAGCATTAAGCAGAGAGCTTAGTTTGCTGTGTAAGAGCAGGATCAGCACTCGCACACAGCCGGCAGAGAAGGTCTGTCGCTGCTCTGCTCATCTTGCACTCATGCATTAAGGGTCAGTGTGTATACGCCTCTGTGTGTGTGTGTGTGTGTGTGTGTGTGTGTGTGTGTGTGTGTGTGTGTGTGTGTGTGTGTGTGTGTGTGTGTGTGTGTGTGTGTGTGTGTGTGTGTGTGTGTGTGTGTGTGTGTGTGTGTGTGTGTGTGTGTGTGTGTGTGTGTGTTTGTTGTACATGGGGAAGTGCAGCTGTTTTCAAAAGACTAACTGGGCAACAGCAGTTTGGAGGTTTTTCTTTTCTAGCTAAGTGTAACACAATGAAGCAAGATCTCAACAACAACTCGATTCACTCTGAACATTAAAACTGATGACAGGTACTGTGTAACTTGACTTTGCAAGAACACATTTCAAAATTAAAAAAAAAAAAAATTCTTCCAAATTAATTGGTGAAATTTTAAATTCATCCTATGTACATTTTGTGAAATAACAGCCTTTGACAGTTATATGATATTGATAAATCATTATTATAATGATGGATGCTACATAAGTGCATTCCCACCTGTCTATATGTTTTTTGCCTTTAAAAAAAAGAATATGTACACACAAACAACTGAATGGGAATGCAAACCTTCTGAAAAAATATAGAGAATAAATAGTATTGCACAAAATGGAAAACCTGGTGTATCTATTAAATCAAAATGATCAGTTGGCCCAGCAAACGATGATCCATATGCAGCAGTTCTGCAGCTTTTACTGCACTGGACAGGCTGCACAGAAGAGAGTATGCAAATAGCAAACATCTGATCCATGCAGAGCAAAAAGGGAAATTGTATCCTTCCACAAACATAAAAAACAGAAGGGCTATATTTTTAATCATTATACTTTCAATGACATAATTTCATAGCACCCTCCCTCTTCAATGGTTTAGTAATCCATCTGACATATTAGCACCAACAACTTTTTTTGTTATGCACATTAAGGTAGTGGATGAAAACTGAATTAATTCCCATTTTTGAATTTGTGCTACTTTGGCTGGAAATTCAGCTAGCAAAGAAAAGTTATGAAGTCGGTAAGAAGACTCAGGAATGTCAGCTACAAAGTATTTTTTACAAAGTTTGTGAACATTAGTTGGAATTAGATTTCAGTCTTTGACAGACGTTGTACTTAAGCCATAAACAGTATGAAGAAAAAAAGAGCTGGATATTTTGATTATTCCTTTAGATTGGATTTTCCAGTTCTCGGGGACAATCAGCACTGTGTTCCAGTGGAGGCTACGCTCTCTATAATAGTGTTTGACAACAGTTTGTTCTGAAACTTCTGGCCAACAGAATAAAACAGCTAAAACCAACAACAACCCTTTATTGAACAAAGTCCATCATTTTTCTGGGAAGTTACACAGCTGTGAAGATCTTTCCTTTCTGAAGATTAGTCATTTATTACTAGGGCTGTAATAAATATACTGTATGAATAGACAAGACTAAGAGTAGATTTTAAAAGTTATTGTGAAGTATGCATGCCTATTTCTGTTGATTTAAAAGTACATTGCACACTAACAAAAATATCTAATTTCTTAGGTTTAAAGTAATAATATAGGATGCTTTAATAGAAGTTCATTTCAGACAGGTCGACATGCAGAAACAGAACTACACATCTCAACAAACAGTTAATTAGCAGCAGTTACTACTCACAGTTTATGATTTTTGTAATCATCTTTGAGTGTTTTCTGTTCTTTATTGACCATTTTTTCATGCATATCATAGACTGTATATAAAAGTCAAGGTAGCTTCCGGGTCAGAAAAAAGAGGCCGATGCGGAAGTGCCTTAAGATGCAACTACAGTGGTGTTGCTCCAAAGAGCCTCTGGCTGAGGAGGGACGAGTGAGTACACCATTATCTGTATCTGTATCTGTTAAACCAATAAATGACCTGTATCTGTTAAACCAACTAAATGACTTGTATCTGTTAAACCAATAAATGACCTGTATCTGTTAAACCAACTAAATGACTTGTATCTGTTAAACCAACTAAATGACCTGTATCTGTTAAACCAATAAATGACCTGTATCTGTTAAACCAATAAATGACCTGTATCTGTTAAACCAATAAATGACCTGTATCTGTTAAACCAACTAAATGACTTGTATCTGTTAAACCAACTAAATGACCTGTATCTGTTAAACCAACTAAATGACTTGTATCTGTTAAACCAATAAATGACCTGTATCTGTTAAACCAATAAATGACCTGTATCTGTTAAACCAACTAAATGACCTGTATCTGTTAAACCAACTAAATGACTTGTATCTGTTAAACCAATAAATGACCTGTATCTGTTAAACCAATAAATGACCTGTATCTGTTAAACCAACTAAATGACTTGTATCTGTTAAACCAATAAATGACCTGTATCTGTTAAACCAATAAATGACCTGTATCTGTTAAACCAACTAAATGACCTGTATCTGTTAAACCAACTAAATGACCTGTATCTGTTAAACCAACTAAATGACTTGTATCTGTTAAACCAATAAATGACCTGTATCTGTTAAACCAATAAATGACCTGTATCTGTTAAACCAATAAATGACCTGTATCTGTTAAACCAATAAATGACCTGTATCTGTTAAACCAATAAATGACCTGTATCTGTTAAACCAATAAATGACCTGTATCTGTTAAACCAACTAAATGATGGAGGGGAAGCAACCAGAAGCCTGAGATTGCTATGGGTTGATCAGAAATGTCTAAATTCATTATTTACAAGAAAACTACTTCCAGAACAGCCCCAGAATTGAGCTTCAGAGCAAAGTTACAAGAGTGAGAACTATTTACAGAACAAGTTTTTGTATAAAAGTTGCCATATTTATTGTTATGGTTGAGCCATAGTGAGAAAAAAATGTCAGAATAGTCATAAAAATAACAATATTTTGTTCAGCAAATAATGTGTGTGTGTGGGGTGGGGGGAGGAGTTTGTAGATCATTAGCCTGGTTTTATTGTTTTATTAAATAAACTGACGGTGAGAAGCTGGGTGATTTATGCAGACTGTTCACTTTCAGCCTTACACTACATTCCTGCTGAAAGCGATCAGTTCAGTGAAGATGTGTTAACGAGGTAGGAGCGAGCCAATAGAAACAAAGGAAAACAAACCAGCAGAAGCAGAAAGCAGCGAGTCAAGAGCTGTAACCCGAGACTCGTCTGGTAAGACCAACATTTTCAGAGTAACTTGGCTGAAGATATTTTATACAAACCTGATTGAAACAAGCCGATGCGACACAACTTGTGTGTGTTTGTGTTGTCCACCCATTATTCCTACATCCATTAAACCATCCATCATCCCTCCCTCCCTCCCTCCCTCCATCACCAGGCTATACAAGACTTTGGTTAAAGCCGGGGTACACTCTGGACAGGTCACCAGGTCATCAATCACTCACTCACATTGACACCTACGGCCATTGAGAATTACTATTTAAACAAACACACATCTTTGAATTGTGGGAGGAAGCCGGAGCACCTGGAGAAAACCCACAGCTCCGGGAGAACATGCAAACTGCACAGATAATTCAATTTTATACATATGTACAGCAGCAAATCACACAGGAGTCATTGCAGGGCACTTTAGATATTAAGGTCAAGACTTAATAAGATAGAGGAAACCCAACAAATCATCAACTCCTACGAGTGACCATTGGAAGGAAAAATTCCCTAACAGGATGAAACCTGAGACAGAACAAGACTAAGAGATGGTTGGTCATCTGCCTTGACCAGCTGGGGTTTCTGTACATAAAAGGTTAGTTCTGAAACTATTGGATCTGCTGAACCAGATCAGCTGGATAACATAGTAAACATCATCCAAAAAAAAGAATGTTTTATTTCTGCTGTAAATTTGATTGGAGATGTCGTCTTATGAGCTGCATATGTTAAGTAGTCCTTGAGTTGGGTCACATTTGTAAATTTCACAAAGAGATGAGATGAAGAGATTAAGAGAATTTTATTGTCATATGCACAATATAAAAGAGGGCAATTACACCGTAATCTCCGTTGGTCCAATCTCACCTAAACAAGAAAATATATATGAATATTTACAAAGTAAAAAAAAAAAGAACTTGTGCTTGACGGTTGGTCATAACACATAACAGCATATTGACAAATACCAGTGCAAGTGACAGTGAGTGCCAGGGTGAATGACATGAGCAAGGGTTCAGTGAGTGGACTGTGTGTGTGTGTGTGTGTGTGTGTGTGTGTTGAAAGATTCATTTACAAGCCTGCTAGCCTGTGGGTAGAAGCTGTTTGCCAGTCTGGTTGTTCTGGACTTCGTGCTCCTCTAACGTCTACCTGATGGTATAAGTGTGAAGAGTCTGTGTTGGGGGGGTTTGTGCGGTCCCTGGTGGGCCCTCCTGTCCCTCCTGATAAATGTCCTGAAGTGGAGTGACATGTCCTTGCCTGTGTGAATGTGTCATCACACATGATGTGCTGTGCTGACTGTATCGTCAGTGGTGCGGTTCTGACGATATGCAAACTGCAAGAGGTCCAGTGTGTCCAAAATGTTCTTTTTAATGTGAGTAATGACTATCCTTTCAATACACTTCATCACTATTGGGGTGAGAGCAGCAGGCCGATAGTCATTCGGGCAGGTCACAGTGCTTTTCTTTGGGAGAGGCACGATGGTAGTGGATTTGAAGCAGGTGGGTTTATTTTCCTCAGAGCCTTACACACACATCTGCCGGTGACACAGTGAGTGATGTGTCCTGTGTGCTTGCTGTGGCCATAATCCCTCTCTGACGGTCAGTGTTGAGGACCTGGAGGCGAGCAGAGAACTCGGCAGTGTGGCCTGGCTGGTTGTGTCTTCCCTGCTCCTCTGCTGGCTGTCCGTAATGTGTGGAAATCCCTGCCATATACCCTGTGAATCCACAGTGGAGTAGTTTCCTCTCAACTTTGATCTGTACTGTCTCTTGGCATCCCTGACAGACCTGCGCAGGTCATGTCTGGCCTTTTTGCAATCTTCAGGGCTGCCTGAGACAAAAGTGGTGGAGCCAGCTCGTAGCTTGGACTGCACTTCACTGTTAATCCAGGGCTTTTGATTTGGGAATTTTTTTACAGTGTTTTGTGGGGATTATAGTCTCAGTGCATGTGCTAATGTAGCCTGTAACCACAGAAACATATTCCTCCAAGTCCACTGTAGAGTCTTCCCTTAAGGCAGCAGTTCTAAACACATCTCGGTTTGTACTGTTAAAGCCGTCCTGGTGATGTAGTCGGACTGACTGAAGGCCTGGGCACATCTTTATAGGTGCATCCTGCGTTGCTGTTGACTTAGCTCACGTGCTGATGGTACTGGGAAGGACATCTCAAAGGTTGCAATCCCCACCAACGATGAACACGGCATCCGGGTGTGCTGGCAGCAGCCGAGCTGTTCAATGTCAGCTGAACAGCGTCTTTTGAAAATCTGTGCATCCACACATCCCCTTGTAGTTTACGTAGACACAGACACCGCCGCCTCTGATCCTTCCTGAAGCCAATGTGCGGTCGCTGGGTGGACAGTGTGTGTTTGAAGCTGGATGGCCTGATATACTGTCTGAGAACAAGAGAACAAGGAAAATAAGAGCGCAGCATTCTCTTATCTCACGCTGGTTTGCAATCCTAGTTATCAGTTCATCCAACTTGTTGTCGAGGGAGCAAACGTTTGCTAGCAGCAAGCTGAGTACCGGTGGTCGTATTGCTCGGGCCTTCAGTCTAGCATGCAGCTCACCTCTTCTGCCGTGTTTCCGCTTTGGCTGCTCCATCCGTCGGCCTCCCCGTTAACCCAAGGACAGGACCGGTGCTGTTGGGCCTTGCTGGCTAAAGTCAGCGAGCTCCCAATGTAGAAGAAAGTTTCAGTCCAAGAGGCCGGATGTGAGCTCGTAGTGCACTTTACTGATATTCAGAAGTGTCTCTCTACTGTATCTTACTGTTGCGTAAGTGAACTGTACATCTAATATAAATACTAAAGCTAAAATAAATAGTAAGTAGCGTGGGCATAGGGAGGACGACACAAAGACGTCTGCCATGGCGGGAGCCATCTTAACACTTCACACACAGATGATCATAACAAGGAAAGATTTGACCAACAAAAAAAAGTAAGCAACGGTGGCTCCATGTTCACTTCAGAGCTGCACAGTGAAAATCAAAGTTAAAGAGTTTAAGTACCAATGTAACCAACACAGTCCGATAACAAGGAGTGTGAAATTACTGTTGACTCATCCCTCTCGTCACTGCTGACAGATGGTCTTCCTCATCCTCACCCACGTCTCCTCCTCCCTCACTTCTCGCTCTGTGTTCTTCAGATAGATTGCTGAGAGATTTGTTCATTCTGCTCTTACAGTTGCTGCTATGGTATGATATTAATTTAGTCATTTTGCAAACCCCTCGGCAGACAACCCAAAATTTGACACAATGCCAACTGTTCACACAGAAGAAGAATGTGCAGGAAAAGTAAAGTGGAAATTTGTTTTGTACACAGTATTTCATTTCATGTTTAAAAAAAAGTAATCCACATCCTGATCTGCAATGTAAAAACTCCCAATCTAGAAACAACAGAAAATATTCTTTTAACTGAGGAAATATCAACATCTGCCAATGGAGGAACATTTTATTTAAAGATGGTTCAACAAAACAAGTCTAATATCTAAATCCCACTGCCGCTGTAACAGCTCTTTACTTTGGTTTGGTTTTACAGTTTTCTTCAATCTGAATGTGTGTTTTCAGCACTTGGACCATAGATGGTGTATTGTGATGGACTGCAGTATATTCAGTTATGCAAAAATAGGGAACAAACATTTTCCACAAATCACGTATTCCAGGACAACACCACCTTAATGTGATCTCAGTGAATATCCACCAATGTCAGAAAAAAACTGAACATGATAAAACTCTTTAAAGGTAGAATTTATAGCAGAGCTATTCATCTATAATCTAAATCTACAGCCTGCTAAATCCAAATGTGCAGAACTGCTTCTCCTGTTTCAGGGCAGGAAGCAGCATTGTTTAACAGAGAGGTTTCTGCTGCGAGCAGTCAAACTTAAATCAAACTGTTGGCCTCCTCACTGCTTCAGTCTGTGAATGCTGCCTCCACCAACAGTTCTTCTCTTGTATCTCTATGTTGTCCTTTTCTCTCTCTGCTCTCTTCTCACCCCAACCGGTCGAGGCAGATGGCCGCCCACCTCTGACCCTGGTTCTGTTAACAGATGCTCCGCCCACCTCTGAACCTGGTTCTGTTAACAGATGCTCCACCCACCTCTGATCCTGGTTCTGTTAACAGATGCTCCGCCCACCTCTGAGCCTGGTTCTGTTAACAGATGCTCCACCCAACTCTGAACCTGGTTCTGTTAACAGATGCTTCGCCCACCTCTGATCCTGGTTCTGTTAACAGATGCCCCGCCCACCTCTGAGCCTAGTTCTGTTAACAGATGCTCCGCCCACCTCTGAGCCTGGTTCTGTTAACAGATGCTTCGCCCACCTCTGATCCTGGTTCTGTTAACAGATGCTCCGCCCACCTCTGATCCTGGTTCTGTTAACAGATGCTCCGCCCACCTCTGAGCCTGGTTCTGTTAACAGATGCTCCTCCCAACTCTGAACCTGGTTCTGTTAACAGATGCTCCGCCCACCTCTGATCCTGGTTCTGTTAACAGATGCTCCGCCCACCTCTGAGCCTGGTTCAGTTAACAGATGCTCCGCCCACCTCTGATCCTAGTTCTGTTAACAGATGCTCCGCCCACCTCTGATCCTGGTTCTGTCAGAGGTTTCTTGTTTTCCTGTTAAAAGGACAATTTTTCAACCTTAAAGAGGAGGTTTTTTTCCTCATAGCTTATGTGGGAATTGTTGAATTTTTGGGTTCCTCTGTAAAATGTTCTCAAGTTCTGCTGTGAGGACTTTCCTGTGTTAAGAGCCCTGAAATAACCTGTGTTGTGATTTGGCGCTAAATAAATTGAATTTAATTAAATTGAATTTAGTCAAGAGCATCAGCATTTTAGTCAGTTATGTAATAATGCCTGTTGTATATTATTTTATAGTCCATCCATTACCTTGCAACGCTTTTTCCTAAACTGGGCGATGGGGAGTGGGGGGCGGAGCCTATCCCAGCTGACTTTACATGAAGGAGGGCTACACCCTGGAGGGTTCACAGCTTATAGTGACATTGTTATTTTTGCTCTATTTGTTGTTCTTAATTGGGAACTTTGCAGCTGATGCTGTGATTCTACAGATGCCTCCTTTTAATCCACTTAAGTCACAGACTTACTCAAATATTTCTACATCATGTTTTCAGAAAAATGTGTCTGCATGTTCTATTTTCTTTAGTTTTTAATTTGAATTCTTTGATATTTTCGGGCTAAACATTTCCTACTGTACACACACACACACACACACACACACACACACACACACACGCACACACACACACACACACACACACACACACACACACACACACACACACACACACACACACACACACACACACACACACACAGAGATTACCTATCCTCTCAGCCCTCAACCCTCTCCGAACTGTCTGAAAAAGTATGTGGACCTCGTGATGACTCACTCTGACAGGCTCTTTTATTTGATGTACAATTAGAGAAAGCATTTTGATGATTGGATCCTAATCCTCTATTGTGAGAGTAAAGGAGCTATGGGCTATTTTTAGAACTGTTTCAGAATATAACAGAGCTTTGGTCAGAGGCGGGTGATGGGAAAGAAAAGGAGGCATTTTGTTTATGGCGCTCCTCCACAGATCTATTCATAGTAGTGTTTACCCAAAGCACTCACACCAACACATTCACAGACACACTTTGCTCACTGGCTGCTGCACCGTGTAATGTGTTACTAGTATGTTACAGTTACAATTCACAATATACAAATTCTAGTACAATAACAGAAAGTATTGAACTTTGTAAGTATTTAATTTGAAATTCAGAAATCTTTGAAAATTCACCAAAGTAAAAAGATGGATGTTTTATTTATAATGTTATAGAGTTCTGCTGAAAGGACTTTAATGTATTAAGTGCCATGAAATAACCTGTGTTGTGATTTGGTGCTATATAAATAAAGTTGAATTGAATTGAATTGAAGGCTAAGGGCTGTTGTGGCTCAGATGATAGAGGAGGTTGCCAACTGATCCTTAAATTGGCGGTTTGTTCTCCCGGTTCTTCCTACCAACATGCCAAAGTGTCCTCTGCTGTTATTGGTGTCTGAATGTGTGTGAGCAGGTGGATAGGAGGCAAACTGTAAAGCGCTTTGAGGCCGCTATAGTGATAAAACACTGCATAAGTGCAAACCCTTTACCATTTAAAAACAGTCCTCGTGTGTCCACTGGAACAGTGAAAATGTTTATTTGTTTGTTTGTTTTATTTTTTGCTGTATTCATGCATTATTCAAACTGTCTACCAAATGTGCTTGGTGGAAGTGACTGGAAACTAAGTCCACAGTTTTGTGGTTGTGTCTTCCTCCTATCTGAGCTGCAGTGGAGCTTTCGTACACAAAGAGAGAAGTTCATACTCAGCATTACTGGATTCTGTCCACTTCATGTTGAAGCCTCACATTAACTTCAGCTACATCTTGGATTTAGACTGAACAGACTGCAGGTTTTCTCTCTATTCAGTTACATTTACAGGGCCTCATGGAAAGGCTTGTTTAAATGTGCCGTTTACATGTACGGATGTGAGTTTAGTTTTAAAATGGACTCGTGAAAATGTGAATACAATAACTTTAAAGATGGGAGCATAATCTCATCCCACACTGTCACACATTATGATAAATATTCAACCCAAAGGACAAATAGTCAGGTACAGTCTGGTATTTCTTGCAACCCCAGTGAAGTTTCAAGTAGAGATATGAAAGTTGAACAATGTTTACTTGCACAGCTTGAGTTTGTTGTTTCTTTGTGCTGGGGGCTTAAAATATTTACAACAAATGTTGCTTCCTTTGTAGGTTTCGACAGACACATCACTGCAGTTTGAAAGTCTACAGAGATTTAAAGATTTTTCAAAATCACGTCTACTTTTATTGACGTCAAAGAAAAGTCTGTGAAGTTTTATGATTGCAAAAATAACACCCTGGCATCTTTTGCAATGAAGCATCAATGTGATGTTCAATGACATATTAACCTTGTGCAATTTTACAATTTATAAACTGATGTTCATGCTGTAATGCCGTGAATAGGAACCGGTTGCTGCCTGAGAGGTATGGAAACAAAATCCGATGTTAAAATGCAGTAAAGGTGACAAATTACAAATTCAACTTGAGTAAAATTGCAATATCAAGTATAATCAGCTAAGAATACTAAAATTGTCAAATAATGAAAGTACTTCTACAGATATTTTGTCGCTGACATATTACTATGTTGTTTTATTAATCATGATTCAGGTGTTTTACTGTTGTAAGTGGACAGACTGGAGCTCATTTAACTACTATATAGTTCGGTAATTTAGTTATTTAGTTTATTTGAGCCTTGAACCTCAAACATAGGCCAGTATGGCCCAGTGACAATGGAGAATGTAATAAATAGGAGCACAGAGTGAGCATGTTCAGTTCTGATCAGGTTTTTGGACTATCCTGTTTTTTGTTGCTTCTTATCCTGGTTTTAAAAAAACAGGATATGCTAGAAATCTGCGAGAGGTCCCAGGTTCACATCCCGGACGAGCCCCCACTTTGTGACAGCCCGGCTCAGAGGAAGGACAAAGAGGAGAGGACAAGACATGCCTTTTAAAGAAAGACTTATTAAATAAAACAAATGAAACCATTTCAATCTAAAATATATAAATCTGTAACATCAGTAGTGTTTTGCGTGTAGATTGAGGTGTGTTGAGCAAAGTAAGCACAAAAAGCAAGCCTAATCTGTACCACGTGTACACACATCATCAGAGACCAGGGTACTGTTACAATCATGTTTACAGGGACATGAAGAGGACATTTCATGCTCCGTGTAAACACTGTAACCTGAATATGATCAAAACCAAGAAAAGCAGGATATTAGTGTGCATGTAAGTACACTCAGTGTGACACTCCGTTGGTGTTAGCGGCTCAGGGACAGGACTCTCTGCATGACGTCACACTAGGTCAAGGGGAGGAGACAGACTGACCTGCTCTGTGAGACGCCGTGTCCTCAGGAAGAATCCCAGAAGACAGCCGATGACCACGGCCAGCACCGACATGATGAGAAGCCCGTTCTGTTTGCAGACATTCTTCACCCT
Source organism: Brachyistius frenatus (assembly GCF_029030835.1). Taxonomy (NCBI): domain Eukaryota; kingdom Metazoa; phylum Chordata; class Actinopteri; family Embiotocidae; genus Brachyistius; species Brachyistius frenatus. The sequence goes on along the minus strand of NW_027210820.1, from coordinate 138,912 downwards.
TACCCACACTGCATCCAGAGCCACGGCCATCGTGAGTCACCTGTCCCACGCCCTTTCAGACACCCATAAATGTGGCCAACCCAAAGCTTTAAAATCCAGGTGTGAGGATGAAAGCAGAGGAGGGAAAAAAACCAATAAAGAATGAAGGAAACTCCAGGACAGGACGAGAAGCTGTGTGAAATATCCAATCCGATGTTTCAGAACACCTTCGGGCTCAGCATCCCTCTCGTCGTCACACTGCCGAGATCTGCACTGAGCTAGAAGGATCCTCTCACTTTCCAGGCATCCCCTCCCACTCTGCTCCACCCGTCAACCTCCCTGAGTGCGCTGACCCACTGCCATGGGGAGGGAACAGCTGGCAACATGTCCCCGGGGGTTAACATCACCAATCCTGTTAGAGCCCTGCTGTATTAAACAGGTCTGAAGCTGGATTAAAGATCCATGAACAATTTAACAAAGGTTAGCAGAGCAGCTTCTCAGGCTTCTGCTACTCTGCTTCTCCTACTCGGACAGGACACTGCAGTACGTTGTGGTTTATAAGCTACTTTTTAAAGCACAAACACTCAATGTTGGAAAAATCAGCAGGTTGTCGATCACTCAGCTCCAAAATGAGAATTAATAACACAATACTGACAAATGTGATGAGAATAGATCTGCAATTCTGCACCAACAGTCCACAACATTAAAATAAAAAGTTATAGGGGTTGTCATGGAGATAATATTGGGAAATTTCAGCACTTTCTGTCCCGGTTTCTATAGACCACGCAGGACCCCAGGACATGTGTCCATGTTTGACAATTCTATCAATCGTCCACTCAAGTTTATCAATTAATCCAAAGCCTAAACTTAGTTATAAATCATTTGAGAGTCTGACTCTTCGTCTCTCACCCAAACTGGAAAGCAGAGAAACGGATTCTATTGTTGTTGTTTATCTCCTACCTTATTCAGAGTTTCTAACTGAATTCTGACTTTTGATCAGATTTAGTGCTGAGTTCAGATAAAGTGATGATAGCATTCATGTTGACGTGGACAACGACAGCCTCAGTTCTACTTTCAGCTCATTATTAGATTCTATAGGCTTTTATCAGAATGTAAATAAACCCCGTCACCGTGGTAACCACACCCTCCATCTGGTTCTGTCGTATGGGATGGAAACTGAAAATGTAATAGTATTTACTCAAAACCCTGTTTTGTCGGACCACTTCTTATTAACATCTGAAGTTACAATAATGGACGACACAGCATGTGGGAATAAATCCCACTACAGTAGATGTCTGTCAGATGATGCCGTGGCCAAGTTTAAGGAAGCAGTTACATGTTTATCCTCTTCGATGCCGTGTGTTAAAGCAGTGGAAGACATCTACGTTGATCTTAGTCCCACACAAGTGGATCATCTGGTAGAAAAAACTGCAGCATCTCTGCTACAACTCTAGATGATGTCGCCCCTCTGAAGAAGAGAGTCATGAACCAGAGGAAGTTGTCTCCGTGGTACAACTCAGAACTACGCTCTGCTAGGCAGCGACTAGAAAGATGGAAAGGAAATGGAGTTCCACTAATTTAGAAGAATTTCACCTGCCTGGAAGGAGAGTCTAATATTATATAAGAAAGCTCTTCGTAAGGCCAGGACTTTATATTATTCATCATTAATAGAGGACAACAATAACAACCCCAGGTTTCTTTTCATCACTGTAGCAGGCTGACAAAGAATCCCAGTTCTGTTGAGCCCTCTGTTCCTTCAGCTCTCAGCAGTAATGACTTCATTAACTTCTTTACTAATAAAATTCTTACTATCAGGGAGAGAATCGGGCCGACCCTTCCTGACACCATCACTGATGTGTTGCTAAGCAACAGCAGCCCTGAAAGCAACTGTAGGACCAGATGTAAACTTGGAACATTTCTCTCCTGTTGATCTCTCTGAGTTAACTAGAATTATTTCTTCATCTGGATCCTCTAGCTGTCTGTTAGATCTCATCTCAACTAAACTTTTTAAGGAAGTCTTCTCTTTAATTAATACTTCCATATTAGATCAGATCAACCTATCTATTGTAACTGGTTATGTACCGCAGGCTTTTTTAAAGTGGCTGTAATTAAACCTTTACTTCAAAAGCCGACTCTTAATCAGCTGTTTTAGGAAACTACAGACCAATTTACAACCTGACGTTTATTTCTAAAATCCTTGAAAAAGTTGTTTCAAATCAACTTTGTGATCATTTACAAAGGAATGATCTGTTTGAATATTTTCAGGCTTTAGAGTTCATCATAGCACAGAAACAGCTCTGGTGAAAGTTACTAACTTCCTTTTATTAGCCTCAGATAATGGACTCATCTCTGTACTTGTTCTTTTGGACCTCAGTACTGCTTTTGATACGATTGATCATACGATCTTATTACAGAGATTAGAAGACGTTACGAGGATTAAAGGAACTGCATTAGATTGGTTCAAATCCTACTTATCAGATAGATTCCAGTTTGTCCATGTCAACAATGAGTCTTCCAGACAAACAAGAGTTAGTTATGGAGTTCCACAAGGCTCAGTGTTAGGCCCAATACTTTTCACTTTCTACATGCTTCCATTAGATGTCATCAGGAAGCACTGCATCAACTTCCATTGTTATGCAGATGACACTCAGCTATATCTTTCTATAAAACCAGATGAAACTAATCAGTTAGTAAAACTTGAAGCCTGTCTAAAAGACATAAAGGCCTGGATGACCAAAAACTTCCTGCTTCTAAATTCAGACAAAATGGAAGTTCTTGTACTTGGTCCTAAACACCTCAGAAACTCTTTCTGTAATCACTCAGTTACTCTAGATGATGTTGTCTTGGCCTCCAGCAAAACTGTGAGGAACCTTGGAGTTATCTTTGATGAGGATTTGTCCTTTAACCACCATAAAAAGCAAATCTCCAGAACTGCCTTCTTTCATCTACGTAATATTAATAAAATCAGGAAAATCCTTCCTCAGCGTGATGCAGAAAAACTCGTTACTTCTAGACTAGATTATTGTAATTTTTTGTTGTTATGATGTCCAAATTACTCATTAAAAACCCTGCAGCTGATCCAAAATGCTGCAGCAAGAGTACTGACGGGATTTAACAAGAATAGAATTTAAAATTCTCTTGATGACTTACAAAGCTCTACATGACCAGGCTCCATCATATCTTAGAGATTTTATAGAACCATATAATCCCAGCAGAGCACTTCTCTCTCAGAACGCTGGTCTACTTGTGGTTCCTAGAGTTTCCAGAAGTAGAATGGGAGGCGGAGCTTCACATTTCAGGCTCCTCCCCTGTGGAACCAGCTCCCAGTTTGTGTTGGAGAGGCAGAAACCCTCTCTAGCTTTAAGATTAGACTCAAAACGTTCCTTTTTGATAAAGCCTATAGTTAGGGCTGGCTCAGGTAGACCTGAACCAACCCTTAGTTATGCTGTTATAGGCCGAGGCTGCTGGGGGACCTCGTTACATGCTGAGCTTCTTTTCTTTCCTCCTACTCTTTAACTGACTCATACTTCACCATCTTTTTCTCTCCCATAGTTTCTTATTATTATCTGTTGTCTCCATTCAGTTCCTTCGATCGCGTAGTTTCTCTTCTTTCTTTTCCAGATGTCCCGTCATGGAGCTGCATGTCTCTGCTCTGCGCTTGTCATCTCCACCAACAGTTTTTCTCTTGTATCTCTATGCTGTCCTTTTCTCTCTCTGCTCTCCTCTCACCCCAACCGGTCGAGGCAGATGGCCGCCCACCTCAGTCTGTAGATTTTGGAACCTCTGGCCCCAGCTCCTCTCAGATACCACGGACACCAGAGAAACAGACTCCGCCTCTCTCCATGCTTTTAAGAGGTCGAGGTGGTAGAGCTGTGTAGCTCCGCCCCTGTCAGATCGCACCACCTCATAGTCGACGTCCCCTACTCGCCATGTGACCACAAAGGGCCCTTACCACTTGGCGAGGAGTTTTGAGCTGGAAGACCTAATTTCTACTGACACCACCAGATAATCGTGAACATCCCCATGCACACACCTAATCTTCATCCACAATGCCTCCACCAATGCCCCGGGCATAACCAGACTCTGGCGAATCATAGACTGTGTACAGCCCAAATCCACCAGTGCCTGATGTGTACCCCCATGGATCCTTACCGGAACGCAGTACGTCCTCCTGGACTGGGGGAGGGTGTTGGAGGGCCGGCAACCCGGACCGTCTGTCCCAATTCCATTAGTGGCTGCCCACATCTCCAACACTCCTGCCCTAACTGTTGTGGTCCCCCCTGTAGGTCGGGAAGAGTGCCGGGGCCAGCTGGGCTCGAGGAATCGAGGAGCTGGGGTGGGGGGGGTTAGCGACCGCAGAGTTGGCAGGGGGCCGAGCCACACTCTGCTGCGGGATCCTCCTCCGTGGCGCGGGAATCGGTCGGGCTGGAGCTGGTGGCCGACCGCCATCCCCTTGCCCGCTGGGATGGACCGCGAGGTGGTCCTCGGCAAGTGTGATGGCGGCCTCCAGCGTCACAGGACGGTGGCAGCAGACCCATGCCGATGCCCTGGCCGGCAGCCCCAGGACCGCTGTCTGCGCCTCCCCCGTTAGGAGCGGCAACAGCTGTACCGCCCAGTTTGTCGGTGGCCAGCCGCATGCCCCCGCCATCGCCAATTTTTTTTTTTTTTTTTATTTTTTATTTTATACACTTTATTAATCCCCGAGGGGAAATTTCTTTACAACCCACAGGATGACACAGGAGATCATTCCAGATACAAGAGATCGTTCTAGATACAGGAGATCATTCCAGATACAGGAACGTATGAATTTCCCTTTGAGGGAAATCTATCTATCTATCCATCCATCCATCCATCCATCCATCCATCCATCCATCCATCCATCCATCCATCCATCCATCATCCCAAAAGCATTGGAGTATGTATTTGAGTCATTTTACATGATTGTGTGTTTATTTGCATTCAGTGTGATTCTGTTTTTCTTTATTTTTGATCTATGTGGTCGATCTGCATCTCATGTGTAATCATTTGGATCTCTCTGTGGTATTTCTTTTTTTATCTATTTGAGGTTGTTTTAAATTACTTTGTGGTCATTTAAATAATTTTGTAGTCCTTTGTCTGATTTCCAGGAAGAAATGCCTCCAACCTCTTCAGACTGGGGCTCTGATCCATCCTCCTCCTGGGCCTTTAGCCTGTGTGCTTGTTCTGTTAATCCAGCCGTTAACATGAGTGATGACAGTGAAAATCAATCTTTAATTTTACAATAAGAGCAATTTAGTGTAAAATGTGTAAAATGTCATTGAATTTTATAGTTATATGGTGCCAAATCACATTGTAAGTCACCTCGGGCCACTTTACAAAGTAGGATTCTTACATTATAAATGCACTTACTGCCTTAAAATCATTTGATTCATGTCAAATTAGATTGTGTACTGTTAGAGTGACATGATTTATGCTGCTGACTCAGACTCCCTTCACCCCGGCCTGCAGTCACAGATCTTCCCCAGGTGGAGGCTGCATTCGGTGAGGACCAGTGATTGCCCTGATGAGATCAGACCCCACCCTAGTCTGGGCCTCCCTCCTGATTGGATGGCTTCCTTGCAGCCTGCACCAGGGCTGATGTGGCTATCAAATTGAACGGCCTCATTCTCAGCCAGGTTGTGCTGAAGGTCACCTACCAGACATCTAAAATAGAACTGTGAAGAAGGAACTCTGAGACTGAAACTTCCATCTGCCCATCCAGTTATCTCTACCTACTTTATCCTAGAGAGGGTCATGGGGTCGGAGGCTGGAACACCATGGACAGGTCACCAGTCCATCACAGAAAGACAGACAACCATTCACACCTATTAATCTGTGATCAACCTGCACACACATAGTTAGACTGTGGGGGAAGATGATGCAGGCACAGTGAGAACATGCAGACTCCACATAAAGAGGTTTGAACCCAGAATCTGCTGCTGTGAGACTACAGAGCTAATCACTGCACAGAGAAAAGAACACAACAACATCCTGCAGACCGTTTACTGTGAAGAGAAAGGGTCCAGTTTTCACTTGTGGTTTAGTCATTATTGTCTCCCTGTGAGGGGAATAGGCAGCAGATAAGCTGCATTGTTCAGATGTGGCAGTGACTCATTGACAGTTTGGTTCTCTGTGTTTTCCTGAGAGAGAGGAGGGAGTCTGTGGCCACTGCTGCTCTGATTTTCTACGGCCCAGTGTTGAACATTTTTATCTCTGTTGGCTCTGCTCATCCAGCTGTGTGCTGCAGCTGTATGTATTTAAAGAATCACCTTCCTCTGCTGCTGGTAGAGTATTGAGGTGGTGTGTGTGAGGGCTTTACAGTTAAGATGGATGTATGAGAATAGCTAAAGGATTAGCAGAAATGCATTTAACAGGACTTTCACAGGCACAGTAGCTGTCGGTATAATGGAGCTCTCACAGGAGGTCTATCACAAATTTCTCTGATTTGCTGACACAGCTGTCGACTGTCTGCTGTGGATGTTCGTCTGTGGCAAATATGCTCGTGAGGAGTTTTCAAAACCACACTCACTGTTGATTGAAATATAATCAAGTTCATTACACTCATTACCATAATTCATATCAATTATTGTTACGATGGTACAGAGTGGCCAAAGAGAGAAACTTTTTCTTCAACGTGCCCACGAATGACTTAATTGTGCACACGAAAAAGCATTTCGTTCGCATGTTTGAATTAATTTGTGTTCATGAGATAAGTTTCTAGAAAGAGACAGCACAGAACAACAGGCTTTCTCCTCTCAGGATGAAGTGCACTGCACCTGCTTCAAGTGTCAGTTGAAAGTCAGTAGCATCCTCAGAGTTAGCATTATTGCCAACGATATAATCCACAAGCTCTTGTCAATTAGTCCGACTGGCTGCGATGGCTAGGCTAACAACAAAGCTGCCCTTGACTGTCCCTGCCGGCCTTCATCACCTTTAACGCCAGACAAATGTTGATAAAGTTCCTGAACTCCTGATTGTCCGGTCCAGTGTCCAGGCCTGAGACAAATGTCTGTCACAACAGCTCCCTGGTCTTCCATCGTCTTTGTACTCTGACACGCTCTGCTCTCAGAATTGTACAAAATTCAGTTCATTAACGATTTACTGAGGAAGAGAAAAACATTTTCTCTTTGCTATCTGAAATAAAATTCCAATTAAAACCTTTATGAAAGTTCTTCCAAAGGGAGGCAGAGGACAGATAGTCATACCAGCAGCACTGATGGAGTGCTGTGAGAAAACTTTACCAACAAAAACACTTAAAGTAAAACACCACACTGATCAAATGTGCCAGACCAAACCACATCAATGAAAAGTGAGTGAACGCTGACTGAAGGACTCGACCTGCTGAAACACACAAACACACACATTAAAAGACTTAACTTTGTCAAATCTATTTCACAAGGAGTATAAAAATGGAGATAAATGAGGCCTAAAATACCCAAATAATACAAAAACAAACAGCAGTCAGTGCTCTCCCTGTAAAACTGAGCATTGTTACCAACTTGCTTTGTGGGAATTAATCTTTTAATCTAATCCATTACAGCTAACAGCCATCCATCGCTTCAGGCTTTATACCTTTAAAGAATTATTGCAGACACACTATAAAACTGATTAGAAATACAATAAGTGTTTGCACGCCTGCAGCAAATAACACAATCAGATTAATACAAAACATAGTTGTTGATGAGAACTACATGTTTTGACTACCAAAGCCACAAATGAACAGAACAGTCTCGTTCACTACAAATCCGTCCTCCACACCTGCTGACCACGAGCCTCCTCGTTAGTTTGTGCCTTTCTCCTGATTGGCTGTTGGCCCCCAGCATGGCTCCCTGCACCCTAACCACATAATGGACGAGCTGATTTGTTCATTCGCATCGCATAGCTCATAAGAGTTGAATTAGACATAAAAGTATGAGCAGGCCTTTGGAAGTTTGAGACCAGTTTGATCGACAGCAAGTCATCTGCTGTAGCAAGAAGCACTTTTCTATTTCTAAAAGTATTGTGTATCATTGCTGATGATAATGTACACTTTTATGACACGACTCCTCTTCTTTGACAGACTAGTGTCCCATTATATATATTATACAGAACAAAAATAAATCTCATTACACTAGGCTAACATTAGCTCCATTAATTGTTGCAGCGCCAATATTTGCTCAGGGCACATTGTATGTAAATTGTATGTGGAAAAGGGGCGGTACCTCTGTACCTGAAGTGAGCCAATCAGACACGTATTGATCTTGGCGTCTCTGGCCACCATGGGAAATGGAAAAATTGAAGTTAATTGGTTTCTTTATATATATATATATATAAAATGGAGGGGGAAAAAACATCAGCTTTCAATTTTTGTGTACATATATATATATATATATATATATATATATATATATATATATATACATATAAAACGGAGGGGGGAAAAAAATCAGCTTTCAATTTTTGTGAATACTGAAAAAGAGAAAAATGAAATAATGACCTGCACTGTAAAAAGAAACCTATAGAATCTACTCAATAAAAGTGAATGTAACAATTTGCACTCAGTTTGTTTGGGTGATTTCCCCCCTTGTTTTGAGTAAAAAGTACCTACATTTAACAGCTATGACACACTAAAAGAAATTAGGTAAAGTCTACTTAATATTTCTCAATACAACACAACTGATTACTTAAAAAAGAGAGTAATATAAACTCTTAATTTATCATCAAAAGTAAATCAATAAAAATGAAGCATTCGCTATTCAGAAAAGGTAAGCGTTACTTAAAAAATGATTGCCAGACACAGGAGTTGATCTTGTCAATTACTTTTTATTTAACAAAGGTTACGAAAGGACTCTCTTAATTCAGCAGAAACCAAGTGTCTTGAACACTTCAAATTTGTTTGTGTGCATAAGAACTAAGACCAAAATATAGAAACAAATCCAGAATTGGAAGCTTCTTGAGATACTCATGGTCGAGGGCATATTTTTATGTTTTTTATTTGCCAAATTAAATGGAATAATTGAATGATCAGATGATGCATGGACCGTTTTGTAAATTGCTTTATAATCATTAAAATAAATAAATAATAATAATCAAGTCTTTAGCTGTTTTTTATTATAATCATTCAATCATTTTCTATCAAGCTTTGTTTGTGTATTATTTCTGTTTTTTTAATGTGAAGTACTCTGAATTACTTGCACTGCATGTCTTGGCTGATTTTAGTGCTATTAAATGTGTTGGTAGGTAAATATTTTAAACCTGTACTGAGTAGTTTCCCTGTTTTTTGTTTCTGTGCTAAGCTAGGCTAATGAACTTCCAGCTTCATTTAACACACACACACACACACACACACACACACACACACACACACACACACACACACACACACACACACACACACACACACACACACACACACACACACACACACACACACACAGAGAGAAGAATCACACTGATGTTCTTATCTATGTTGTGAAAAAAACACAAATATGAGTATTTTCCAAAACTTTATATTTAGTTCTTAAGCACCTCAAACTGGCATCAGTGCAGCAGTTTCTGGGTCATCAGGATGCTTTCAGCTGTGAGTTCTGCTGTGTGTTCGTCCAGCACTGAAGTGTTCTGCTTGCTGCAGAGATTTGATGTAATTTATTTATTTCACTCAGTTTTAATCTTTCGTTTCCCCACAGCTCAAGTGAATCAGGTCGCTTTGTCCTTCAGTCTGTTGTCGTGATGACAGCATGTAGTCAGGTCACACCGAATCAGGTTGACAATTAAAGTCCTCCTTTTCAGCAGTGCCTTTGGGCAAGGGGTGCATTTAGATCATGGATTCATATGGAGAAAAACAAACGATGTAGATAAGATGAATATTTATTATGGCTGTGAGTCACGTGCAAAGTTAGCATACAACACTCCTCCACACCCTCCTCACTTTATTTCGCAGTCCACCTTGAAGACTCATGAATGACAGTGAGTGCACTGGCGTGTTTCTCGGTGTGCCTGGCGAGAGCTGCATATGTGTGAGTAAAATATGCGCTCGTGATGGGATCACATGTTTTGCCAGACTCCATGGTCACTAATCCCTCTCTTTTGCCAATATTTCCACTCTATCTGGTTTCATCAGGCCGGGATTACACAGGATTAGACAACCTCCCAGAAGATGACATGCCTTCATTCATTAAAACCCCAAATGCAGTTGCTCACACGCCTCCAATTCGGCCAAAATGCACCAATTACACCCGAAACCAGCGGCACATATAGCTCACATGGTGGAATAGCTGTGGCAGATTAAATTATGCATGTGAAGTATAGCTGTTTTGATCAGATTGTTGTCGCATGTGCTCTGTGATTATATAATGTAGTGCTGGTAACAGCACGGGGTCCTGATGTCATCAGGGTAGGAGTGATATTGAGGTTGTAGTTGAACAACCTCAGTCAGCCCTTTATCTCGGAGCAGCAGGCAATCAGTCTGCAGAGTGGGCTGCTTCTCTGTGCACATGGAAGGAGGTGAGAGTGGGATGCAAACCTTTTCAAAAAGACTCCAGCACATAATTTATACTTTTGTACTGCAACAACAAAACAATTTAACATAAAAAAAGATACAACCTCATTTTTAAAAAAAAGTTGGGAAAGCAGAATGCAAATCACATAAACCCATTTTTAATTTAATTATCAAATGTTGAAATGAACAATTTTTGTTTTGTTTTATGAAAAATATATTCTTATTTTGAATTTGATGGCAGCAACACCTTTTAAAAGCAGTTGGGATAGGGTCATGTCTAGGTGTTGCATCACCTCTTCTTACAGCTGAGGACACCGGTTTCTGGAGTTTTGAAAGTGAAATGTGGTTCCATTTTTGCCTTCCTTTGTTGTATTGTTCATGTCCTGATGCTCCAGATGTTTCCAATGATTGACAGGTCTGGACTGCAGGAGGCCAGTTTATCAGCGGACTCTTCTACTAGAGAACCATGCTGTTGGAATATGTGCAGAATGTGGTTGGACGTTGTTCTGCTGAAATAAACAAGACCTTCCCTGAAAGAGACGTTGTCTGGATGGCAGCATATGTTGCTCCAAAACCTGAATATCTCATTCAGCATTAATGCTTCCTTCCAGATGTTCAAGCTACCCATGCCATGTGCACTAATGCATCCCTGTACCATCACAGATGCTGGCTTTAGAACTGAGCTGATAACAAGCTGGATGGTCCCTCTCCTCTTTAACCTGGAGGATGCAGCATTGATGATTTCCCAAAAGAATTTCAAATTTTGATTCATCACACCACAGGAGAGATTTCCACTCTGCCTCACTCATCTTAAATGAGCTGTGTTCACAGACAGTGGTTTTCAGGTTTTCAGAAGTGTTCCTTAGCCCGTGGAGTGATTTTCAACACAGAGTTGCGTGTTTTTTAAGCATTGCCACCTGAGGCCCCGAAGATCACAGCCATCTGAATTTGGTTTTCGGCCTTGTCTCTATATGTGCTCAGTAAACAACACATCCTGAGTCTTATCAAGGTTGAGACCAGGACCCAAAATCACAACTTTGGATTCCAATCAGTTTATTTGAAATCAAACTTCACTTCAAAGAGTAGGTTCAAGGCAACAAAAAACAGGCAGGCAGACAAAGCAAAGGTACCAGTCAAAACCCAAAAGACACACACGGTAAAAAAATAGACATGAATGTCAGAACGTGGGAAAACACAAAGACAATCCGGCACAGAGCAAAACAGACCACTATGTTGTGAACAGAACATCTCTACCAACTCAACACAGTTCTATCAACTGGAAAAAATGGAATAAAAGACGTAGTAACTCAACCCATTTTAAGTTACGATTACTTTTTGGGGGGGAAAGGTTTTTAGGCAAAAACATGAATTTTGAAGAACATGAATGTTTGCATTTTCTTTTTCTCCAGATGTAAAAACCTTTCCATCAGTTCTTCTTTAATTGTTCTTTTTCAAGTGTGCCCACCATACCAGAGTCCTTTTCTACATCAGGTAGTTTGTGATAACTTACATAGAAAGTATTTCTAGTTTTTAATTTCATGTGACATTATTATATGAATTTGTAAAATTATTACAAAATGTCAGATTTGTGTGTCGTTTGTTTGAGTATATCATCATTACTCTTGTTTCAAAGAGGATCAAGTGTTTGCTTGTCCAGATATATAAAAACAAAAAACGAACACATTTCCATATGATGTTCTTTCTTCATCACCACTGCATACACAGCGAGGTTTAACAACGGTCTCTCAACAAGGACAACGAGAGCTTATTCATCCTTTTCTAGGTAAAACTGGCAGCTCAGATTCTCAAAAGAAATGCTTGTCACTTTTGTTCAGAAATGTCGTTTGACTTGTCATGCTTACCTTGTCTCTATAAGAGTGAGGTCAGAGTAAACTGTTTTCCTTTCTCAAGGTGACAAAAATGAGCATTCCATTTTTTTGCTTCACACCAGCCCGCTGCAGGATACATGCTGCAGCCGGCATCACACCAAAGCATTGTGCACACGTCAGCGCACTTACACTGTGTCAGTGTCCAGTTTGGTCTTGTATAGGTGTGAAAACTAAAGTGCCCGAGGGTTTAGGCACTAACATCCACATATAGGTTGAGGATGAGCTCATGGTTTGGATTTAAAAAGTAATTTCACATACAGTAAGTAACCTTACGGACCGCACGCCAACGTAAGTCACTATGTTCCTGAGATAAAAATGCTTAGTGCACAACTTAAAAGAAACCCACGATGCCTTTTAATTACTCAAACACCAGCTGTCTGAGTGAAAATCCTGTGTTTGTTCCATCTAACATCTCCGACAGACCCACCTTTCTACTCGGTATCCTCTGGTGGACTGAAGTGGATATACAGCGGGTAAAATACGTTTTGAACACATCACAATTTTTCTCAGTAAATATATTTCCAAACCTGTTATTGACATGAAGTTTTCACCAGATGTTGGTAACAACCAAAGTAATCCATACATGCAAAGAAACCAAAACAAATAAGTTCAGAAATTAAGTTATGTGTAATAATGTGAAATGACACAGGATAAAAGTATTGAACACACTTACTGATATTTATTTCATACTTTGTACAAAAGCCTTCGTTGGTAACGACAGCTTCAAGACGCCTCCTGTATGGAGAAACTAGTCGTCTGCGTTGCTCAGGTGTGATTTTGGCTGATTCTTCCACAAACAGTCTTTAGATCTTGAAGGTTCGTGGGCCTCTTTTATGAACTCTGATCTTCACTTCTTTCCACAGATTTTCAATTGGATTGAAGTCAGGTGATCGGCTGGGCCGTTCTAGCAGCTTTATTTTCTTTCTCTGAAACCAATGAGTTTCCTTGGCTGTGTTTGGGATCATTGTCCTGCTGAAATGTCCAGCCTCGTTTCATCTTCATCATCCTGGTGGATGGCAGCAGATTTTGATCAAGAATGTCTCGGTGAGGTTTGCCAGTACCGTATGCTGAAAGCAGCCCAAGTGGTCCTTGTCTCTTGGATAACTCTTCTGATAATTCTTTTCACTCCTCTGTCAGAAATCTTGTGAGGAGCACCTGGTCGTGGCCAGTTTATGGTGAAATGATGTTCTTTCCACTTCCAGATTACGGCCCCAACAGGGCTCACTGGAACATTCAGAAGTTTAGAAATGCGTCTGTAACCAACCCCATCAGTATGTTTTGCACCAATAAGGTTGTGAAGGTCTTGAGAGCTCTTTGGTTTCACCCATCATGAGATGTTTCTTGTGTGACACCTTGGTCATGAGACACCTTGTTATAGGTCATCAGTTGGGACTGAACCAGCTGATATTAATTTGCACTGATAAGGGACCGGATCACTTTCTATTTACTGTTAGATTTCAGCTGTTGTCTTTTTGCACCTCCCTTTCTTCATGTGTCCCATACTTTTTCCCTGTATCATTTCACATTATTACACATAACTTAATTTCCAAATTCATTTGTATGTATGGATTATTTGGGTTGTTACCAACATCTGGTGAAAATTTCATGTCAATAGCACCTTTGGAAATATATTTACTGAGAAAAATGTTGATGTGTTCAAAACGTATTATACCTGCTGTACATGCTTTAGTGTGACACCCCCCTCCCCCCAACCCGCCTTACTGCTTGATATAGTGTGAATCCTTTATTGTATGAACCACAAGAAATCAAAGTCAGATTAAGCTCACGAGCCCTGTGGAAATAAGTAGTGGCATAAGATAGAGACAGCGACAGCGAGAAACAAAGTTTGTTGTCATAGTTTTTGTTTACTGAAGCTGAAAGAAAATAATTACTGCACATTTCAGGCAATGCAAAGGCAGAGAGCAGTAACAACAATTTTGGGGTTAATGGTTAAATCCGCCTTCGTGTTGTTGTTTTTTTGGCATAAGAATTACCTCCTTTTTTCATGTACAACAAGTGCAATCTTACTTATTTTCCTATAACCCACTAGACAGGGAAGTCCAAAAAAACTTTAAAGCCATTTCCCCGGTTTTACCTTTTGCGTAGTTACTACAGATAGACCTTGTGGGGCACTATTATTATATCATGTAAAAAAAAAAGGAACAACAAAGCAAAACTGTGAAGCAAGTTGATGTGTCAAAGTTTTGACTGCTCCAGTGCATCTTTTATATATGTTGAATTTTAATTTAATTCAAAAGGTTTTATCCAGTTCCGGACGACCTTTCTGTCAGCTTGGTGAGAAAAGAACTGGAGTGGTGAAGCTGAGCTGATGGCTGGAGGGATCAGAGAAAGTGTGAAAAGAGGCTTCGTGACGGCCATCCACAAATCAACGGGCGACGTCGCTGCTGGTTGCCGCCTGTCAAAGACACCAGAGTTTCTGTTTGACTTGGGGGGGGGGGGCACTGTCAGGATTCCTGTCTGCTCCTCTGTTTTGTCCCCAATCACCTCTCCTCATGTTTTCTGTCAGTCCCCTGTCTGTTTGTTATTGTGTCCCCATGTGTTCTGTGTCCTCCTCTCCCCACCTCCTGTCACCTCCCATGGCCACGCTCCTCACCGGTCTCAGCAGCTGCCACCACTCTCCCTGATCACCACCTGCAGGTGGCTCATTCCCCTGATCACCTCCCCGGACTATATGTACCCTGCTCCTGCAGTCATCTGGTGTCGGTCCATACTGAGAGTTCCTGCTAGTCACCCGTCCATCACCCGTCCATCATCTGTTCCTGTCCCTCCCGCTCCCCCTCCCGCTCTCGCTCCTCCTCCCCCCGCTCCCCCTCCCGCTCCCGCTCCCCCTCCCGCTCTCGCTCCTCCTCCCCCCGCTCCCCCTCCCGCTCCCGCTCCCCCTCCCGCTCTCGCTCCTCCTCCCCCCGCCACCCCTCCCGCTCCAGTACCGGCACCCTGTTTCTGCTTCCAGTCTGTGCTATCAGTCAGTGCTCCCAATCTCAGCTGATCGCCGAAACTACAATCCGGTTCTCGTTACATGTGGGCGGTGCATAGCAATTCCCGGTCAGATTGAGTCCGATTGAGTCAGATTGAGTCCGATCTCGCTCCCTCCCAGCATTTCCAAATATGGTCAATTCTGGCGCCAAAATTGCAGGATGACGATGGCCAAATAAAAACATTGCCCTCTAGTGGTAGAAATAAAATCGAGTTCAGCAAAACAGGAAGTCAGGTAATGTAGTTATGGAGATGCATGAATGGGTTGATAAAACACTGTGGGGACCATTTCAAGGTTAGTGTTGTTTCTCTGCTACGCGTCTGATGGTGCACCACTCCTGGTTCAGCATGCTGAATCCACAGTGCTGTTTGCTGTTAGCTGGTATTTAGGTACAGGTGCTGCTGGACACCAGCAGACCTCTCTTGGCTGAGGATCATACTGTCACATAAGTATGTCAATTTAATACCATGTTTTAAGGTTTCAGCCTAAACCAGGATCTTTCCCCTGAACTCAACAAAACCCTGACAAAAACATGGTCACAGCATGACGGTTCAGCTGTTTATCAGTTAGCAGTGATTTTTAACAGTTTAACTGTCACCTGTAAGATCATGTGAGTCGCACCACTGAAAAAAATAACAAAATGGCTGTTTAGATTTGTGCATTTGTTGGTTTTATAGTTGGTTACTGTTCATATAAGACTGTTCTGCTGTTTTTCTCCGATAAACCTGATGATAAAAATGAAGAGTGATGTAATTTGACAGAAAACACGAGTTGACTCGAAGACTTACTTCGTGACGATTCAAATGAGCGATGTTTAGATGGCAACCACATGACACATGGAAGAAAAGGCAGTGACTCATGGTTTCATTTTAAGGGGTCTGAAAAAGCTGGGTTGCACTTATTTTGAAAAACCTGTTAAATGGAATATACAGCAATGCACACTGCAGGATCCCAATCAAGGTGGGACAGCAATGTTGAGGATACCCAGTGCCTGACATGGATATGTACACACAGCAATGGTAAGGTTCCATTAGTTAAAAGAGTGAAAGATCTTTCACCGTTTCTCACATGTTGAATTTACATCAGCAAAATTACAACTTCAGCAGTTAAGGTGCAAAAACCGCTTTAACAAAATGTGTGTGTTCAATAAGAAAGCAACAGAATCAAACGTTTGGAATTCTTCACATTTCAATGTAGATTATTTCAAAGTAAAAGTTAAATTGACTGTAGTACAAGTTACCCTGACATAGCTGCGTTCCTTCAGCCTTTAGTGAGATTCAAGAAAATGTAATTAGTGTCCGTTTCCGCTCTACTGTCTGCAGGCAGCGGGTGAATGCAGAGACCTTTGAGTTCTGCAGAAAAAGTGAGCTGTGAAAGGACTGTAGAGGTAACCTATGAGGGCACTAAAAATCTGCAGGCAGGAAAAGAGCATAGCTTTAGGAAACAAAGATGAGACCTTCCAGACACACATTACAGAAACAGCTATTGATTCTTAAATTATTTAATATTCAAGCCTTTATTCGGGTTCACAACAGCTCTGTCTAATCAGCACGGCTTCTCAACTACTATTTTACCAGATTGTCATAACATTTGGGACAGACATTCATGTTTTTCTTCAGGAGGAAATGTGGTCTCTTTGCTGATCCCTGTGTCTTTGGTCTCACGGGGCTACAACATGGCTGCAGACTCTTTCTTTAATCACGAAAACATAAATGTCATATTTCAGTGCTCTCTTCCAGCCAGTAGCATCATAATGAGAACAATAGGGGAACTACCCAGAGCCCCAAAATGAGGAGCTGTCTGACATTACAAGTGTGTTGTTTTTATCTGCAATTTTGAAGCACTACATTAGTAACAAAATAATGAACCTGCTACTATTCCAGCAGGAAGGTTCATAAAATATATTTCCACTGATACCGGCGACAAGCAGGTTTAAAGGAATGATATGATTGAAATAAAATCAAACTACTAAAAGAGACAGTAAATAATATATTATTTAAAGACAGTACTTAAAGACAGTAAGTGGATTTGTTTTCATGTTTATCTGGGTTGTGCCTTAAATTTTGATTATGCTTACTCTGTGCTGCATTAGTTGTCAGCACTTTTTGGAAAATAACTCATTAATTCTGCTTTTAAAAAAGTCCAGTGAGGTTTGGTACTTGTGTACCATGCTGCGAACAGATCGGGTCCAGTCTACATCCAGGACATGGTCCAACCTTACATCCCAGCCCGCTCCCTTCGCTCCTCCTCCTTCTCCTCCGCCTCCTCTGTCCTGGCTCCTAAATGGTAGAATGAGCTCCCCACTGACATCAGCACAGCAGAAACTCTGAGCATCTTCCACCACAAACTAAAAACACACCTCCTCTTCCTCTTCCTCCTCCTCTCCCCCTCCTCCTCCTCCTCTTCCTCCTCCTCCTCTTCCTTTACCTTGAACAGTAGAACTTTAGTATCTTAAAATAGAACTTACTGATAGAACTTTGTAGTTTGGCTTTCTTGAAGAAATTGTATTTTCTTGATTCCTGTTGTTCTGGTTTTATACCCTCATGGTTGAAATGAACTTATTGTAAGTCGCTTTGGATAAAAGAGTCAGATAAATGAAATGTAATGTAATGTAATTTTTGTAGGTGTTATAATATGTTATAATGTGTTGTATGTAAGGTTATATGTAAGGTTATATGTTATGTGTAAGGTGTTGTAATATAATATATAATAACACAAAATAATGTTTCAACTACTGTTCTTTTACTATGAAACATTGGTTTTCGCAGCGTTGTCTTGGCTCAGGATCAAATAAAGAACTTAAACATGTGAGCCAGGCTGCATATGAACAGGAAACAGTGGTTCACCGTACTACTGCTTTACCCTCGGAACAATATCAATTCAATTTCACGTACATCGGTCTATTTTCACTGGATTTGTAACAATTATACGGATTGAACTGTGGGGGGCGCTAGCGCTCCGAAGAGGATTTATCATTGAGACAACGAAGAAGACGGAAGCGGAAGTTCTTCCATGGCAACAAGGGACGCCCATAGATGCGTTTATCTGGACGCCGGAGTGATCTTGATCCACACAATAAGCAGGAGACCGGTAGAAAGGGGTCACATTGAGAACTGTCCGGTGTTGCCCAGTCGGTATTAAATGGTAGTGAGTCATGAAAGATATGCAGATGAAATTAGGACGTAGTTTTCCTTCCGTCTGATGTTAGTTAGCCAGCTAGTTACGAGCTAACGTTAGTGTCTCAGTTTAAACATGTGGAGACGAAGCGGTCGGAGCTCCGCGATGGACCGGGCTCAGGTGGTGCTGTCGGTCCGGAGGACAGGAGGAGGAGGGGGGGGGACCACACAGGTACACACAGGGGGACACAGGGATACACAGGGACACACAGGGACACACACAGGGACACACAGGGACACACACAGGGACACACAGGGGTACACACAGGTACACACAGGGACACACACAGGGACACACAGGGGTACACACAGGGGTACACACAGGGACACAGGTACACACAGGGATACACAGGTACACACACAGGGACACACAGGTACACACAGGGGTACAGGTACACACAGGGACACAGGTACACACAGGGACACAGGTACACACAGGGATACACAGGTACACACACAGGGACACACAGGTACACACAGGGGTACAGGTACACACAGGGACACAGGTACACACACAGGGACACACAGGTACACACAGGGGTACAGGTACACACAGGGATACACAGGTACACACACAGGGACACACAGGGATACACAGGGACACACACAGGGACACACACAGGGACACACACAGGGACACACAGGGGTACACACAGGGATACACAGGTACACACACAGGTACACACACACACACATAGGGACACACAGGTACACACAGGTACACACAGGGACACAGGTACACACAGGGATACACAGGGACACACACAGTACACACAGGGACACACACACACACATAGGGACACACAGGTACACACACACACACACACACACATAGGTACACACACACACAGGGAGGGACACACACAGGTACAAACACACACACACAGGGACACACACACACACACACTCAGGACAGAAGGTATTCCCACTGAAAGCTGTCCTGACGGTCCTCGTGGGGAAAGTACCAAACTCAATGTCTAAATAACAGCTGCTGTAGTTTCATTTAATCTGTTACGGTGAATCAAATCCAAGCGGATCATATATTTGGTCAAATCTCACCAATAACTATCCTACACAATTTAGTGGAGTAAAAGTACAACATATCCTTCTGAAACAGACAACCAGACACTAAGAGGACAATTATAAAGTATAATGAAATGACAATACACTTGTAAAGTACCAGTACCTTAAGATACTTCTTAAGTGCAGTATTTCATGAAGTGTTGTTCATTCGTCACACCTCTGCTTCTCCGTAGGGTTCTGTTGGTCTTTCTGTCAACGCTTTACTGTCGGACCCGAGCGACCCGACCTCCGTCAGCTCCGCTCCTGGACACGGAGACGATGATGTCATGTCTGAAAACAGCCCTGGAACGGAGCGCCGGACAAACAAGGTCCACAGGGAAAGACAAACGTGTTTGTTTGTTGTATATCGTAAGACATCGAGGTTTCCACATGAACGCAGCGAGACATCTGGGAACCTCCTATGAACAATCTGAGACTTAAACTTTGGATTTTATTCTTTGGTCAGGATCTCAGACCTCAGAGCTCTCTGGGAGGAGGAGGAGCAGGAGGAGGAGGAAGAGGAGGAAGCAGGTTCTTGAAGAAGGCGCCACCACCAACAAACAGCAGTCAGTCACCTGTCAACAGGAACCAAATGCAGCATCCTGAACCGAGGTAGAGTTCAGTGGCCATGATTCAGTATTCACTAATATGATTCAGATATTTGTAGCGCTGCTGAAACATTTCCTCTTTCATGGCTCTAATTTAAAGTCTCCTGTCAGATACGTGACGTCGTCCCAGCGCGGCTGCCGGACCGCAGCCTTAAGTAGGCTGGCTGAGATCGAGAACCGCTTCCTTGGCCGCATGCAGAACCCGGACCGGACCGGACAGGTGACCAAACCCGCCCTCGGTCTGACCTCGGACCCGGGAGTCTCAGCGCCGGCTGCAGATAGCCGGACCCCGGAGGCCCCTGTGAAACTCCCAGCGCCCTCCGGAGGGGCCCGAAGCCCGAGGGGAGGCCGTTTCCTCAAGAACAAAGCAGCTGGAGCCGATCGGAGCTCTGAGGCCGCTCCGGACAGAACGGATGTCGGAGTCGGGTCCGGGTCCAGAGCTGCCGATCCCGTCGTCCCCTCGGTGAGAGCAGTGAGTGGTGTGAGTCTGGAGAGCGATGAAGAGGACATGAGGAAGCTGCTCGGAGACTCGGCGGATTCAAACGACTGCAGCTTCTTCCGACCGGCGAGACCTTCGTACATGAAAGAGACGGACCAGGTGCTGTTTTTACAGCCTGATGGGCCTTAAACTGATCTTCATGGCATAATCCTAACAGGTGTACTGTAGTTTAGAACAAATAACCCAGGCTCATGTTCTAGGACAGTTTTAATTTGGAATAAAATATGTAATTGGAACTTCTTTTAGATGTAGATTCAGCAAAATCCTCATTGACACCGGAAACAGTCCAAACAGACAGTTAAAGGTTGACTGACTGTTATATCATCTGAAGTCATCACTGTGTTCTCCTCTCATACAGAAGCTGAGCAGGAGCAGTCGGAGACTCCCCTCTTCCCCCCATCCTCCTCCCGCAGCTGTCCCTCCTCCGTCGCCCTCCACCACAGCACCTCCTCGCTCCACCGTCTCTCCTCCTCCTCCTCCTCGCTGCAGCTCTCCTTTCCGATTCACCGGCCAGGCTCGGGCCTGCTTCAGCCCCTCTGTGCTCTCCTCATCTCCCTCTCCTCCTCCTGAGAGACCAGGCTCCTCCCACAGGACGGACAGTCCCGCGGTGTCCTCCGTGTCCGGCCACGGTGAGGTTCTGTCTCTGGAGGAGCTCTTCCCTGTGGGGCCCAGTTCTGAAGGTCCACACAGTGAGATGAGTTCAGTCTCTTGTGAAGGTGAGTTAGTCGGTCGGCGTGGTCGTTGCTACGATCAAGACTCGGTACTCAGCAGCTTTCTTCTGTCAGGCTCTCAAAATGATTGTCTGATTATTTATTCATCACTTTTCTTTAAAAAAAGAGAATGTAACCTTTGTTCATGAATCTTGTTTTATTCTTCACGCATCCCAGAGGAACAACAAGGTACATAAATGTGTACTGTGTCGAGCTGGAATAAACAGGACTGACATGATTGGATTAGCAGGACATCACAACTGCTTATAAATGTAAAGACACTTTTTCTGAGAGATTGTTTTCATTCATCCAGGAGCCGAGATCAACGGGAACTGATGTCTGTTTAAAGCCTTGTGCATCACGAGCAGCAGCGCACTGAACACTGTTGTGATCCTGTGTTATTGCAGACTTCAAGATGAACGTGATGACACTGGACGATCTCGTGCCTGCTGGCTTCAGATTGACGGCGGAGAAACAGGTGGGAGCGACAGAAAGGATTTAACAGCCTCGGAAATCTGTCTCCAATATAATGCGTAACCTTGGCCGTCGCTTTGGTGGAAGAACATCAAACCAACCCAGTTACAGTTTATCATCAGATCCATTAAGATAGAAAGAAGAGGGAAATCTACTTTGTAATTGCTCCTGATCTTCTTTTCGGCGTTTGTCACTGGAGTCTTATGTTTCTTACATCGTTTAAAATAGCTGCACAAATGGATTCATTCATATATTTGATATTATTATAAGAGTCCCATCTTATAATAATCAGCAGTTGACTCTTACACCACGTGGAGTTTTTACTGCCTTTCCCCAACTGCAGTTCATTTTGTTCACACTGCTGGGAATCACATGAGAAGTCAGGTTACTGATGTTCCATGTGGACATTATAATATGATCCAAAACCAGATCAATTATAATACCGTGACATGTGCACAGGTGTGTCCTCCGCTGTAGCCGGCGAGTGATCAGTTTAAGACATAAAAAGAAGATCAAGGGTCTGAATTGAATATGTTTTCAGTGGTGTCACGATGCAGTGAATCCAGATATTCACTCCTGGAGGACACATTCACTGTGTTTAATTTAAAACCTGGGAGGCTCCAAGCTCCTCACTAACCTCAGACTTGACTTAATGCTGAAGGTAATGAGAGTCCAGATCCAGTCCAGAACCTTCCTGCGACCAAAGATCCCCTCTGACATCATCTCTGCTAGTGTCACTAAGGGTTTCATAAACTAGCAAGCAAACTGAGACTAATAACATCTGCTCCTCAGTACAGAAGTGACCGGGTGAACAGTGTCCTGGACTCTGTCCATGTGTGTGAAAGAAGTATTATTCTCCCAGGGGCTGAACATCCAGGTGAAACTGCACCTGTGAGGTCTGTCAGTGTGGGTTTTAATTGGCCCTCAGACTGAGATCACCATTAGATACAACTGTTGTAAATCAAAGTGTAGGTCAGTCTGCACTTCATATCATAGAAGTGAGACCAGTAGGATTGTAACGTGTCCTTTAACGTCTACGAGTTGTGAAAATTGAAAATAATTTGTAGGAAAATTGAGCTGTTTGACTTTTCTGTCAGGGATCTCTTCAAAGTGCCTGAAGGACTCATCAGACTGGTGTTTTCTCCTGCTGCCCAAACAGAAAGAACTCAAACCCAGCATGCCTATTCACACCTCCCCAACCAGACATCAGCAGCTGCCAGAGGAGGAAGAGGAGGAGGAGGAGGAGGTGCTGGACTACCAGAGTGACTTTGAGAGTGAGAGCAGGACAGAGCCAGGTTACAGTGCCAGCCAGGTTTCAGAGCACCTGCAGGAGGAGGAGGAAGAGGAGGTGATATCAGAGGTCAGAGAGGAGGTGTTGCTTTCAGAAGGCTCTCGGAGGAGGAGGAGGACAAAAGACGATTATTCCAGTGCTTTCTCAGAAAAATGCTCCTGCGCCTCACGGATGTCAGGTGGCAGGTGGAGATCAAAGTCTTTCAGCAGAAGCAGAGACTCCAGATCTGAATCACCAGGCAGCTGGACTTCCTCCTCCTCCTCCTCCTCCTCTTCCTCCTCCTTCTCTCAGGAGTCCAGGAAACAAGTTCCTGCCAGGAAGGCTTTAAAAGAGGCAGCCGTACAGACCCAGCCCGATCCACTGGCCTACACATGGTCTGCAGGTCAGTCGGCCACATGTCTGTTTAAAGATGTGCTGATCATCACCACTGTTCTCTCTGTGAGGTATGAAGCTGCTGCCTATTTGTTTCTCCTCTCTCTGTAGGTGTGGCCCCTCTGAGGACCTACATGACTCCTGCAGCAGTGGTCTCTCACACTGTCAGCGCAGAAATGATCGAAGGTAAGATCCAATGAAACAGAACAAATTCACACACACAGAAAAGCAGAAAGCCATCAGACAGAGCTCATCTGCTGAGGACAAAACATTTTTAACTTTGATGCTCTGATAACAGAAAAATCTTTCAAACCTGGAAACACATGCTTATTCCTAAGGACTGAGAATGATTTTACATTTGT
>NW_027210820.1:85000-110000 GCF_029030835.1 Brachyistius frenatus | reverse complement strand
TGCACAACGCTGGAAAAAGATGTTCATGTAAAAGACAATGAGATTAAATTACTGAAGAAAGATCAGACAGAACTAAAACTGAAAGTGACTCAGTTACAAAATGATAATTCCTGTCTCAAAGAAGAGAAAAGTGATTTGTTTAAACGTTTAGATGAAGAAGAGAAAGCGTTGAAATTAAAATGCAGTAAGGTACAAAAGGATCTCTCCAAAGCTCAAAAACAGAGAGAGAAACAAAATCAAATGATAAAAAAACAAACTGTTGCTGTAGACAAGTTGATTGAAGCAGTGAAACCACCAGCACCACCACAGGGAGTCCACGTTACACCCATCTCTAAACATCCTGATTTTCAGACCGTGATGGAAGAGCATCACCAAAAAATCTCCACTTTAAAACAGGAAATGGAAGCTGAGAAGGGTAAAAAGCTCTCTCTCCAGAAGAAGGTCAAAGCTATAAAGGCCAGAGTGAAGGTTTTAGAAGATGACAATTCCAATGTAACAAGGAGCTGGGAGGATGAAGTTCTTATCAGCCAGCTGGAGACGAACAATAGAGTCCATAAAAACATCATTGAACGATTAAAGCTATCTTCCACAGAGCCGATCAAACCGTGGAAGATTTGAAAGAACAACGTGAATTTGAGTTGTCACCTGAAAAATATAAGCACAAAGAAACTCCCTTAAAATTAAATTACAAACCAAATCCAGATTGATTTCCTCCCCAGCTGCAATGCATTGTGTTGTACCCCCCCTCCCCTTTCATCACGTTGGATCTTCTCCCCACTTCTTTGACTCCTTCCAGCCGTGTCTTCTCTCAACAGAGTCCCACATCACCTTCTGTGACCACAACAAGGTTTGATCCTGCTGCTCAGCTCCTCTTCAGGGCTTTTATTTCTGAGGCTGTGGGTCCAGATCATCTTCATCTTTCATTTGTTTTCTCCGGGTGCTCCGGTTTCTGAAGAAAAACAACCAGTGATTCAAAATGTAAAAAAAATTAAATATTATCTGTAAATATTATTCTTGTTTGTTTGTTTGTTTGTTTAAATCCTTGCACTGTTGTTTAGTTAGTTTTAATTTAATATTATTCTATTTCATTGTATATATATTGTGCCTTTTTACTCTTGTTTTATATCTTTTCCTGTACCTACATGCCTATAAAAAGTATTCACCCCCTTGGATGTTTCACCCTTTTGTTGCTTTTATACATGAAATCATGGTCGATATAATTCAGCTTTTTTGACAAGAATTTGCAAAAAAAACAACTCTAATATCAAAGAGAAAACAGATTTTTACAAAATAATGTCAATTAATTAAAAATATATAAGGTAAAGTAAATGATATCATAAATATCCCCCCTTCAGTCAGTATTTAGTAGATGCACCTTTGGCTGCGGTCACAGCAACTGAGTCAGTGTGGATGTGTCTCAATCAGGCCGCCACATCTGGACTCTGACATTTTCCTCCATTCTTCCTTGTAAAACAGCTGAAGCTCCGTCAGGTTGCTCGGGGATCGGCCGTGAACAGCTCTTTTTAAGTCCAGACACAAATTCTCGACTGGATATATTTTTAATTAATTGACATTATTTTGTAAAAATCTGTTTTCACTTTGACATGAAAGAAGCAGAAAAGCCAAATTATATTGACCATGATTTCATGTATACAAGCAACAAAAAGGTGAAACATCTGAGGGGGTGAATACTTTTTATGGGCATGTATAATGCTGCTGTAGTGAAAGAATTTCTCCTTGGGGGATTAATAAACTAACTAACTAACTAACTAACTAACTATCTATCTATCTATCTATCTATCTATCTATCTATCTATCTATCTATCTATATCCAGATATTTCACAGTACTGTTCCTATACTCTGTGGCATTTCCATAACTTTTTTTTTTTTTTTTTTTTTTTTTTTTAATTTCCCCTCGGGGATTAATAAAGTAACTACCTAACTATATACAGTGGTGTGAAAAAGTGTTTTCCCCCTTCCAGGGCCTTGTGGGTTTGGATTGTTTTTCTCCCTTAATAATAAAAACCTTCATTTAAAAACTGCATTTTGTGTTTACTTGTGTTATCTTTCACTAATATTTAAATTTGTTTGATGATCTGAAACATTTAAGTGTGACAAACATGCAAAAAAATAAGAAATCAGGAAGGAGGCAAACACTTTTTCACACCACTGTATATATATAGCTAAAAAAAAATAAAGGGAACACTTAAACAAGGAAAGAAATTATAAATATATATATATATATATATATATATATATATGTACACACACACACATACATATATATATTTTTTTCTTTTTGTGTGAGAGTATTTTTTCCAACAACACATAGACTTATGTTCCACTGCTTTTGTAAATCCAAACCAAGGCTTATTTAAACCAGGATATGTGGAAAATCCCGGTTTAATACTTTGAGTCACACAGTTCATATCAATGATCACATGGTTCAACAAAGACTCCTTCAACATAAAGTAACAAACTGTTTATTTAAAAAAAATAACACAGTATGGATACAGTCATACCACATCTTCTCCGTCACCAACAGGAAGTTGAAATGTTCTGACAGGAAGTGCAGGATTTAAACCTAAAGGTACACCGTGACGGGAGGATCCAGGAACAGCTGTTACAATGCTGGAGGTGACGTTGTGTTCACGGCTGTTGAAGGCACAGATTCAGGCTGTAGGGGGGGTTGTCAGTACGGGTCGTTGAAGGGGTAATGAGGATGTCCTGCATCCCGGGGAACGCGCTCTCCTCCCACCTGAAACAACCAACACAAACCTCAACACACCAGAACAAGAGCTCATCCAGTGGGACTCCCAATATATATATTTTTTTTATCACTTCCAATATCTGAGGTTTTGTGATATTTAAATGTGATCTTACTCTTGTTAAGATAAAGGAAACCCACCTGTATTAAAATCATGCTTCATCATACAGTGTAATGATCCCAGGCTCCCATATATAGAAGATTAGATGATTAAAGTAGAGCCTGTGAAGCACCAGAGAACATGAAGCCCACTTACGTCCATCATCGGCACGATGTAGCGCCAGCCTCTGTTCAGAGCTGTGATGCTTTTCATCTCCTCCGCTTCCAGGCTGAAGTCAAAAACCTTGACAACAACACAACACGACACACTGTCAGCTGCAACTCCAGCACACACACTGTAGAACATGTTCACAGCTTCTCCACCACGACGAGCTGTTCACACCCAGCCTGGCGGAGACAGAAACACCCGTCTGTCTGAAAACTGTCCTGATGTGGACATGATTGTAGTGAGACTGAATGTCTCCACCTGAAGGTTCTCTCTGATGCGAGACTCCGTCACACTCTTGGGGATCGTTACCACTCCTCGTTGTGCCTGCCACCTGCAATACAAACAATTTGTGTTGGAAAGATTTAGGCAGAGTTTCTTGAACACACCATTTTTTTTGAGTCTCAATTATAAATAGAAGCAGACTGAAATGAGATTTTTGCAGGACTTGTAACAATATTAAAGATTTCTATTTTCTAAAATAAGTCAGTCACATCAGTCCTTTCT
Organism: Brachyistius frenatus; assembly: GCF_029030835.1. Lineage (NCBI taxonomy): Eukaryota > Metazoa > Chordata > Actinopteri > Embiotocidae > Brachyistius > Brachyistius frenatus. Next base: position 106,460 of record NW_027210820.1, on the reverse strand, counting down.
TTTGTTTTTATTTAACACACACTGTACCTTTTGTTTCACAAAAAATAAATTGTCACCAAACTACACAGAGGAGGACATTTCACAGTTTGCAGTACACTGCTAGTGCTCGCTCAATCAATCAATCAATCAATCAATCAATCAATCAATCAATCAATCAATCAATCAATCTGGAGCGAGAGAATTGATAAAACACACGATAGTACTGAAATATCGTTTCTATTTCCTGGTTCGAGGCCTTTGGTGCTAAACAGAACCAGCAGAAGTCCAATGACATGATAACATCGTGATATTTCAGTTATAAGTGCAGAACTTCTACATCTAAATCAACATGTGATGCATTCAAGTCAAACAATCCTGAATAAACCATCACTACAAATAAATCTCTCTGGATTTGACAGTATTTAGAGGTTTTAAATCTGCTTGTCTGCTGAGACATTCCTGTGCTGGCTGGATGAGTGCAGACTGAGCATGCTCTGTGGGACCCCCCAGCCTGGATATAAAAGAGGACGTAGCCTCCGTGATGTCGTCCAGTCGCCCTCAGGACGCCCGAATGAAGCTCGTTTACTGAAACCGGGCAGAATCTCAAAGACTTCACATAAAATATACCAGCCAGATCCAGAATTTCACATCAATCTAAAGCTTCAGAAAAAAATAATCAGGTGAGTTTTATATTGCTACACCCCCCTCCCCCCAAAAAATAAATAAAAATAAAATAAAAGCGTGTCAGCATCTGTTTTCTTTCATTCCATTTTTCAGTTGTTCCTGCTGCAGAATGAGACCGTCCAGCAGACAGTGACCCACGCTGCCATCTTCACCTGTCCTCAGTGCACCTGAAACATTCTTTTAACTCCACAATATAATATTGATAGTTTGTCTGCATCCACGTTGATACGATGCTAAAATGTACCAATCTGTAAATGTCTGCTGAGAACGGGTCAGGAGTGAACTCTCACCTCAGGATGATCTGAGCCGGGGACTTCTGGTATTTCTCTGCGAGGGAGGCGACTACAGGCTCCTGAAGCAGGACGGGCTCATCCGGATGTTTCCAGGCCCGGTCCGGAGACCCCAGAGGACTGTAGGCCGTCATCACCAGGCCCCGATCCCGACAGTGGGTCAGAAGCTCCACCTGGGCCAGGTAGGGGTGGCCTTCTACCTGCCCGTCCCCCCACACACACAGATATCAGGGTCACTACAGGTGCTTTATAACCATCTTCATCATCATCACAAACGCACTGCACCTGGAGGACAGTGGGTTTGATGCTGGCGACCGACAGGACGTCATCGATCTGCCTGCTGTTGAAGTTGGACAGGCCGATGGACCGGACCAGGCCCTTCCCCACCAGCTTCTCCATGGCGGCCCAGGTCAGCTTGTAGTCGGTGTCATCGTACAACAAGGTGCCGTCCTCCTTTTTAGGGAAGGGGACGTCTCCTCGTCTGGAAACACGAAGAAGAAGGTTTACTGATTTAGAAGTATCAGCTGAAGGCCGACAAAGACAGAAAACAACCTGGAAGATGAATGTAGGAACTTTTTTGGACTACTTTTCTTTGTCCGAATCATTTTCAAAACGTCTCGTTACCTCCAGAAAACAAAGCTCATGTTTTCTGGAGGTAACGAGTTGATTCCTCTGGTTATGAGACCTGGTGGAGGCTGAGCTCACTGGAAGGCGTAGGGCCAGTGGATGAGGTAAAGGTCCAGGTACTCCAGCTTCAGGTCCTTCAGCGTCTTCAACAGGGCCAGCTCCACGTCCTCCGCGTGGTGCTGCGTGTTCCACAGCTTGGACGTGACGAACACGTCCTCTCGTCTCAGGGGCTGGTGGACGGACGGCGTGACGGACACGGAGTGAAATGATTCAGCAGGAAAAATATAAGGACAGTTGAGACAAAGACAAAATCCAGAGATCTGTCAGAGATATTAACATCCAGCTGACATAATTACTGAGGCTGGTGTCCGTCCTCCTTAGAGGACAGAACTGATGAAGCGTGATGAAGCAGTTCTACCTTGTCGGGACCGAGCGTCTCCTGCAGGGCTTCTCCGACCTCGACCTCGTTGCCGTAGATGGCTGCGCAGTCGATGTGGCGATACCCCGCCTCCAGCGCCCAGATCACGGCCTGCTTCACCTGGGATGGAGGGAACAAGAGGACACCTGAGGTTGCATTGGGGCACAACCATCAACTGGAAAAAACTAGTTTCACTGAGTAAAAGTTCATCTTTAAGTTTTTGACCTGAAAATTTAGAGGAAACATTCAAATTTCAGTCATTTAACTACAAACGTTACAACCTGACTTTCATTTACACACTCGCACACGGAAGCAGGCAGAAATGATCTGACATGTTGTCAGATGGATTTAAATGAGCAGTGGGTTTTTTTGTCCACTGGGGGGTGCAAGGGAGCAGATGAACACAACACTGACACGTTCCAGCTTCTAAAGCTAATATTTACAGCTGTTAGCGAACACACTACTAAACACATGCTGCCAAGACGCACACACATTGTGTGTGTGTGTGTGTGTGTGTGTGTGTGTGTGTGTGTGTGTGTGTGTGTGTGTGTGTGTGTGTGTGTGTGTGTGTGTGTGTGTGTGTGTGTGTGTGTGTGTGTGTGTGTGTGTCCTCCTGAATCATACAGATCCAACATTTCCTCTCCTCTGACTCTGTTTTGGTCTCCTGAGGAAATATCTGCCTCTCAGCTGCTGTTCACCTGCTGACTGTGCAGTTTATTTTTAAGAGCAGTTATGCTGATGACAGACTAAATGAAAACGGTAAAAGCTGCATAATTGTAAAACCCCAAAATAATGTGCTGTAAGAAGCGAAAACACAGCAGAGCTGAGGGGACTGCTGGAGTCCAGTGATAATGCTTCTGGGTTTTGACACTACTACGTTAAGATTACTTCAATTTATTATAAAAAATATTGATCAGTGCAGCTTTAGCGTGATATTACTGATATATTTCTGTATCTAGATGGACAAGAGGAGGGGGAGTGGGCAAGGTCGAGAGGCTGAATATTGTTCAGAGTTTCATGTTACTACAAAATAAATCAAATAAAGAGATGACATGGAAGAAGCAGGATGATTAAAGTGCAGCGTTCACCTTCCCCGGCTCACTCTTCCAGGTTCCCAGACCGATGAGGGGCATCTTGCGCCCCGTGTTGAGAACCGCAAACTCATTCATGCTTCTGTGAAACACCTTAAAGGAGGACAAGCAGAGTAGGAGTCAGTCAGTGAGGGAAGCTGCTCCGTTTCTGTAGGAAAGAAGTGGAGGCAATTGCAACAAGCAAACATATGACGAACTGTGGTTAGAGGAGGAACTGACTGCACATAATTATTACTTCTTTTATATTTCAACTCTGTGTTTTATTTTATCCGTTTCTTTTTCATTTGATCTGTTCTTATGCATCTCATTTCTTTATTATATTTTCAAATGTTCCTTTATACGTGTTTTTATGTAACACACTGCATGTAATTCTCTTGCTGTGAAGCACTTTGAGCTGCATCTTTTGTTTAAGTTTATTATTATTATTAAATACATCAGTAGGCTGAGAAAGTTCAGCTGGACTGAGTAAATACAATGTGGAGGATTGTGTGAAGGTCCTGAGGAACAGAGGGATCCTAAACACACCTCACAGTGTGATGCCTCCCTCCACCTTACACATGACCAGGGTTAAAGGTCACACAGGGAGAACCCCCCCCTTCCTCAAGACAAAACTGGTCTCTTATTTGAAACAGCTGATGTAATCAAGAACAAAAACTAAGTCTATACGAGTGAATTGATTAAATATAATGATTTAATATGATATTAGGGTGCATATGTTTAGCACAGTTTGCCCCAGTCTGTCGGGTGGAAAAGTTCTGCAGGCTGATCTGTGACGCTGGCGGAGGGAATTCATTATGATCTCCACTTAAATAAATACATGACAAAAATCACTATATTTGCAAACAAGAACAAAACACCCTGTTGGTACGTCCCGGAGAGCTGAAAAGGAAACCCGGTATTTCCACAGCTCTGTTTTTAGGCCCAGCTGCCAAACCAATTCCTCAACGTGCCTCAAACAGGGATTTCAGCTGTCCGATCCAAACAGGACTGGGAGGGATTCGTGCACGCCCTCATCCGAACAAGAGGGAAACATATTTATTGTCTGATCTTTACAAAATCAGCATTACACATGCAATCTACACATTATAAAAAAATACATGACACTGCAGATGTTTATGTATCGTCAGCAGGAGGACCGTGGATGTGTACAGACGGGTTCCTGAACAGGGCCTGGTACCACGTCTTCATTCGCTTCATAAATGGTTGTTTTAGTCCAAAAGCAGCAACGTTTCTTCAGTCATTTACAGAAGAGAGTAAAGTTCACAGCGAGCCTAAAGAAGTCAAAACCCTGTGACATGAGAACCTGCTTCTTCATTTTCTAAATCAACTTGCAGCCCCTCAGATTTATTCTATGACACCTTGTGGGGCCACGACCTTCAGTTTGAGAACCTAAAATGTGACACCCATGTTAAAAACGGTCCGATTTGATCGGTTGATTCCTACCTGCAGCAATTTGTTCAATTCACCCAGCAGGACGAGGTCATGGAGCTGCACGTGTCCCGCTCCTTTATTTCACTGCCTCCTGATGTGCTCACTGAGATGTTGTTTTTATGCAGCACTCATCTTGCCAGTAAAAACACAACAGACATGTTCCTGATCTCGACATCCAGTCAGCTGATGTCCTGGAGTCACGCGCACAGCCCCGCCCCAACGTGACTGAGCTCGCGCCTCGGGAACAAAACCTTTTCAACAACTTGCACAAAAAGTGACGTTTCAACAGCGCAGCGGATATGAACCAAACCACGTGATTCACCACGGAGACACGAGGCTTTCACTCGGTGGCTCGGTAACAGTGACGTCACCGTTCAGCGCTTCTTCAGCACGTGACCGTCACAGCTAGCCAGCTTCAGCTCTCACCTGATGACGTCACTTTCCGCCTTTATTCCATGTTCAGTGATGTATCCCGAGGACATCCCGGTACAGACCGACTCACCGTCAACCAGCGTACCGGCCGCTTCACGACTCCTCTCGGTGCGGACATTACACAACGTTAACCGGCACGACCGGCGATTCAACGGTCACACAACTCACCACGTCTCCTCTGACTTCCGGCAGGGACATCTTCGTGTTGTCCTCCAGCTCCAGGGACATCTTCGTGTTGTCCTCCAGCTCCTCCACGAGAATGCAGGACTGCTCTTTGCTGACAAATGTTCAAAACCACCACCTCATCTTGTTGACATTTCTTCTTCCGGTTTGATGATGCCGGTATTTCCGCTGAAAGTCCGGGTGGAATAAAAGTCACGAAAATATGTCGAAATTAGGAATTTAATAAAATAAATAAGTGAACATGTTGTTTATTTTGGGTGAACAGAATATTCATAAATTGCAATTTGTGTATATTAAATATTAACAGCGGTTTTCAGTTTGAGTTTTTTTAAAGGCCTGAAAGGATTCAGATTATCTGGCTATAAAAATTAACTTTTTTACTCGGCTATCTATTTTAATGTAATCTTATTCATTTGATTTCATAATTTGATTATCTTTATATTATCAACAATTTTATTTTGAAAGGTTTTAACTGAAACTGAAGTTACTTTTGGTTTTAATAAAGCGTTCCACGTTTAAATAAAGATGTGTTTTGTTAGGATAGTGACGTTATAGCAGTCTACAAAAAGCGGGAAGTATGAGTCTAAACGTACATTTAATCTGAGGATCATTTACACTCAATATTTCATAATACATACAGCTTTTACAATATATATGTAACTGGCAGATTCTTTGTTCTCTATTGAGGCACACATGTCCTCACCAAGCACCAAGCAGGGCTGGAAGTGACATCATCATTATTATTATTATTACATTTTATATACTGAATAAAAACAATGGATTTTTAACCTACAGATTTTTGTTTAAGAAAAACAAATGACTCAGCAGGAGAAAACATTTCCCTTTTCCCTTGTGATTTTAAATAATTTGGTAAATATTGCCTTGTCAACATTGGGATTAGGCTAAAATAATAATTCCATTGCCAACTGTGTCCACACAGGCAAGCTATCCCGACATCGTTCATAATGTGTCACTTTTGAAAGCAGACCACTGCAGGAACACACAAAAGCGCCCTGTTTATGATATCAAGCACAGCAGAGGGAGCTGAAAGACATCCGGATGTACAACAGGATGAATGTCTGCAGTCTGCTGCTTCCTCAAGGCCAGCGAGGAGACACATTGAAGAGCCTCAGACGCACAAGGACACAACACAGAAGCATTCACATAATTATCATGGTGCAGTTTTCATTTCTTGATGACTTCTTTTTCTCTTCTATTGTTTGAGGTAATAATGTTGAAGAACTGGCAAAAAAACCCGTCAAAAATGCCCAGCATTAGTTCAGTTAATACTTTTAAAAGAAAGCTCAAAACATATCTCTTTACATTAGCCTTTAACTAGTTACTCTTGAAGCTCTCTTGCACTTTAAAATGCATGTTGCTTATTGCTCTATTTGTGTTTATTTTTATTGATTTGATCTGTTTCCTTTGCATTTGATCAGTTCTTGTGAATTTGATCTGGTTTTATGCATCTCATTTCTTTTCTATATCTTCAAATGTTCCTTTATATCTGTTTGTATGTGAAACACTGCATGTAATTATCTTGCTGTGAAGCACTTTGAGCTGCATTCCTTGTATGAAAGGGGCTATACAAATAAAATGCATTATTATTAATATTATTATTACGGGTGCAGCGTCATATGACACTACTGACGTTGATAGGGAGGAGAGGATAGTGCAGGTGCACTCCTCACCGGCAGGGGGCAGACTGCAAGAAGATATGAAGCACAAACCTGCAAGAAGAAACGGAAGTAAGATTAATATCAACAACCTGAGTTTACAACTCAGGCACAACTTCAACTGCAGCCTCGGTGGATCTTTCTGGACTCCAGATTCACTTCTTACGGTTTTAATATTATCCGCCGTGTTATGGGGGAAGCGTCCTCCCGCAAAGTGGTTGTTTTAGAGCTGCTCGAGTCTTTGGAGGAGCGAAGTTAAAACTGTGGTCAGCTGACCGGTGAGCTGCTGTTGACGGAGCGGGCTCACCTCCGCTCACCTCCGGCCTCCTCCGGCCTCCGCTCACCTCCGGCCTCCGGTGAATCCGGTGGTGGGTGAAGCCAGAGAGCGTAGCGGCTCACCGTCCCGGTGGTTTGGAGGAGGTGCTGATAACTGTCCGGTCTGCGATGCCGCTGCAGCTGCTCTCTCCTGTCGACTAGCTGCTCTTCTCCGTCCTCCGGCCTCCTCCTCCCTCCTCCTCCGTCCTCCTCCGGCCCGATGGCTCACTGCGGCTCCTCCGAGCCGAGCGCGAAGCGCCCGAACAGCATCCCGCCGCCGCCGCCGCCGCAGGGCGGTGTGGACCAGAGCATGAAGCCGGTGCTCTTCGAGATATTCGGAGAGATATGGACCGTCCAGTCGAGGCTCGGCCAGGGAGTGTCGGCCTCGGTGTACCGGGTCAGCTCCGGTAGAGCCACCACCGCCGCCGTCAAGGAGTTTCAGGCCGACACTCAGGGGGGAGACTACGGGTTTCACAAGGAGAGGTCGGTGCTGGAGGACATCCAGGGACACAAAAACATCGGTAACAAGCAGCTTCACACGGAGAGCCGCAGACACGTGTTCACTCTGCTGCTCTTTTTCTTTTTTTAATAGAGATGACGTCATCAGAAACATGTTAGATTTCCATCTCCCATCTAAAGATGTGATATGATAACGAGCTGGTGTCTAATGTACCGACAACATCCACCTGACTGTAGTCTCTGTAGGACCTTTGAAACCTGGACTCAGAATGAAGATACATCAGATTATTATCCTGATTCATTTCATGACTAAACATATCGTGAAAGTCTTAAAGATGTGGTGTGAAGCTGTTCCTGGTCCTCGGTGGTGCTGTCACATCGTGTCTCCACCAGGAGACCCTGAAAGAAGTTCTTTGTCTGCATTGATAGGAGTGTGAGGCGTGTTGTGTGCGTGTTAACAGGCGTGTTGTGTTGCTCCTCAGTGACGCTGTACGGGGTGTTCACCAACCACAGCTGTATGGGTGTCACCACCCGCTGTCTTCTGCTGGAGCTGCTGGATGTCAGCGTGTCTGAGCTGCTTGTGAGAGGAAACAGCAGCACTCAGGGTGACAGGTGAGTGAGTGATGTCACTCCTGCTCTTCTGATTGAAGTGCTCATGGTGCATTTCAGCCAGTAAAGGGTCTTTTTTTTTTTCATTTCCTTGTCTGAAAATATTGATATTTCTTTGGTGTATGTCACACCACTACGAGCAGTAACGTGATAACGGGTCCCCACACGCAATCAAGACATAAACACACACAAGAGTGAAGTTTTATTGTGTTTGGAAAGCAGGAGATGTCGAGGTCTTACTGCAAAACACGGTTTAATACACACTTCCACAATTAAATGACACAAAACTATTGGCTGTTTTCAAAATACAGCAGAAGTACTGGAACACTAAAGAAATCTACAACTGCAGCAGGACAGAAGGAGCAAGCGATGCAAGACAAACTAAAGATATGCACATTTCATCCACCTGCGCGTCTGTCGGTCACAACATGCACAGTTTGTACTGATACCAGCAGAACTCAGTCCGTCCCTCTTAAAACTGGACAACCGTTAAAGTCTGAGCGTTGTATTCAACCCAAACTAGGCTGTTTCTATCTGAAGTTTTCTACCATCATTCTTTGAGGCTTTTGTTATAATACTCTTGATGTTAATGTCATTTTCTTTTTGCCTTTCAAAGTTAAACGTTACTCAGTAAAGATGGTGAAATGAAGCGCTGACATGTTGAAACTTCCTTCAGACCAGCGCACACTGCCATCTACTGGTTGAACACGTGTGCTGCACGTGAAGTAACAAACACAAAGGAGGTCATTATGAATCTGAGTGAGAAGTAGAATCTGTGAATGCAATTTATTAAAATGAGTTTGAAGATAAAAATTTGTCACATTTTAGACCCTGCTGTATATAAAGAATAAATATCTTGACTATAAACTGGGTCCAATCTATTGTATGTATATTGTATGTTGGTATTCATACTGTAGTGTGAGCTCACGGTGTCTGATGCTCTGCTCAGACCCCAGCAGGGCCACTCCATGTGGCTCGTCCAGCACTGTGCCAGAGACATCCTGGAGGCTCTGGCCTTCCTGCACAGGGAGGGCTACGTCCACGCAGACCTCAAACCACGCAACATCCTCTGGAGCGCCGACGACCAGTGTTTCAAGCTCATCGACTTCGGCCTCAGCTTCAAGCAGGGAAACCAGGTCTGTGTGTGTGTGTGTGTGTGTGTGTGTGTGTGTGTGTGTGTGTGTGTGTGTGTGTGTGTGTGTGTGTGTGTGTGTGTGTCTGTGTGTGTGTGTGTGTCTGTGTGTGTGTGTGTCTGTGTGTGTCTGTGTCTGTGTGTGTGTCTGTGTCTGTGTGTGTGTCTGTGTGTGTGTGTGTGTGTTATTACAGTGGTGTCCCTTCTTCCAGGATGTGAAGTACATCCAGACAGATGGGTACCGTGCTCCAGAGGCGGAGCTACAGAACAGCCTGGCTCAGGCCGGGGTGGAGATGGAGGGAGACTCAGGCTGCACGGCTGCTGTGGACTCCTGGAGCCTCGGCATCATCCTGCTGGAGATGTTCTCGGGAGTTAAACTCAAAGACACGCTCCGCTCGCAGGAGTGGAAGGTAGGACGGACACCTCGTCAATGATGCTCTTTTAATGGAATCAGAAGGCCTTCCAAAAATCACAGAAAGTTTTGAGCATTAGTTCCAGTCAGATTATGATATCCTGTCTTGCAGGATAACAGCGCTGCCATCGTAGACACCATCTTCACCAGCAGCAGTGTGGTGAGCCCCGCCATCCCCGTCTACCACCTCAGAGACCTCATCAAGAGGTAAACTTCATCTCCCTGACTACATGATGACATCATCAGTCGTATTATAATGTTAACGACGTGTCCCTGTGTATCTGCAGCATGCTGCTCAACGACCCTAAACAGAGATGCTCAGCTGAAACTGCCCTGTTCAGCCCCTTCTTCAGCATCCCCTTCGGTACGTGTCCACATCTGAGACGTACACCAGGATAAACACAACTCTGTGTGTTATACTCACCTGTGTGTGTGTGTGTGTGTGTGTGTGTGCGTGCGTGTGTGTGTGTGTGTGTGTGTACCAGCGCCTCACATTGAGGACCTGGTCCTGCTGCCCTCTCCTGTTCTGCGTCTGCTCAACCTGATTGACGACAGCCACCTGCACAACGAAGAAGAGTACGAAGGTACAAGAACCAAATGTCGTTCTTTTTTCCAGACAGTTTATGTCGTATATATTTTGTTTGGATAGATTTCCTGCAGACAGTTTGTTCTAGAGCTCCATGCCTTTGCAGAAATATAAAACTAACCACACGTTGCTCCCAGATATTCTGGATGACATGAAAGAGGAGTGTCAGAAGTACGGCTCGGTGGTGTCTCTGCTCATCCCCAAGGAGAACCCTGGGAAAGGACAGGTAAACATTTAAAGGTGCTATTATTCATCTCCAGACACTAACTGAGGAGAATAAAACTGCACATCAGACACACAAACCGAACACTTCATCAGGAAACTGCTGGTCGTGGGTCTCAAACAGATTTACTTCTTCCTGGTCTGGACTCCAAACATGTCGGAAACCTTGATTTGAGATTGTGCTGCATGTCGACATGTTTCATCACTTCAATTGTACCGATCTGTCAGCTGCACGTTGACGCTGCTGACCTGCTGTTCTACCAGATAGAAATGCTTACGAGGAGACGGTAAGCTTTCCTGCTGCTACTAAACACACTGCAGCTAAGAGGGAACAGGGAAGCGTGGTGGTCAATCATTGATAAGACAAATTGCAGCCACTTAATGTTTCATCTAAATGAGGTGCAAACATGTCGTCAAAGTGCTCGTAAAATAGATGAATGTCAAGCAGAGCTTAACAGATGCTGGAAAATGTGTTTGTGCAAAGAAGAGACGGCTTGCAGGGACTCAGCCAATGAAACTCTTCAGTGACATCAGAACTGTGATGAAGGATCACACACACACACACACACACACTCTCTCTCTCTCTCTCTCTCTCTCTCTCTCTCTCACACACACACTCTCTCTCTCTCTCTCTCTCTCTCTCTCTCTCTCTCTCTCTCTCTCTCACACACACACACACACTCCTTGTTTCACATGTCCTCCAGGTGTTTGTGGAGTACGCCAACTCCAGCGACTCCAAAGAGGCCCAGAGGCTGCTGACAGGCCGAACCTTCGATGGGAAGTTCGTGGTCGCCACCTTCTACCCTCTGAGCGCCTACAAGAGAGGTTACCTGTACCAGACTGTTCAGTGAAGCTCCCGCTACACCTCTGCATGATTTAAAGACAGCTGCACTGGGCTCCACGTCCTCTCACGGTCACGAGTGTTCGTCCCCGCAGCTGAAACCGTCTCAGTTCTAAAGTAGTTGTCAGTCCTGCATGTTATCATGGTGGTGTTCTGCAGTCAGTGCTGTGAGGAGCTTCTGCCTGCAGTCTCTTATCAGTTTCACGACAGCGGTCAGAGGACAGCAGGTCCTCCTCTAGCTTCCCTTTCACTCATTCCTTCATTAGGACCTCTGTTACATGAGAAACCCTTTATCTGATGGTAGAGCACAGTCTGACGGTCTGTGCTCTATATTAAACGGCTCTAGAGCTTCTCTCTGGATGAATGAACAGCGAGACACATCGTCCGTGTCGGGATGTGATTAGAAACATGTCGCAGGCTGACACTGATGTGTTGGAGTTTTAGGACTCCAAAAACCTCCTGTAAAAATCACATCCCTCTGAAGTGAAGATTTAGTCTTCGTTCTGTCAGCTAACAATAATTATCATGATATAATTACTGCTCATTTCTATTTGTAATGTGAGGCTCTTAGAGGAGTTGGTACCAGGGATGTCCTGATGTCCTCTGGCTGTTTTCAAGGAGACATGTTTTTAAACAGACCGTCCTCCAGCTGGTAGTCTTGGTTCTCTGCGTCTATCTGAGCACGCTCAGGGCTCCCAGCGCCCCCCGTCCTGTAGCCCTAATGGTTCGTAGCTTTTACAGTGCGTGAACGTGGTCCGAGGATAATTTCGTTATCATTTGCTTCCTCTAGTAAAGACGTGCAGCTTTCACAGCAACGCTGAACAAGTCAAAATGATCCGATTCATCCAGGAACAGGTGTGTGAAGGCAATCTGAAGCAGAGGTTGAAGATGTTCTGAATCAAGAGCATCAGGCTGGTCATGAGATGCAGATGGTACATTAGCACCCGTCGTGTAAAGTGGGTCGGGCATTGTTGTAATTTTCAGGTTTTGTTAGAAGTGGGAGCGGTCTGTGTTTCTGTCCCCACCGTGGTTAAATCCCTGCTGATGCACGGGGGAGGAACACTAGTAGTCCAACTACACAGATAAGAGATAAGGGAGCAGCGCTGTTGTCCTGTGGCGTCTGTTAGGACACAGCAGTGTCTCGTACAGTTTGAAGAAAAGCTGCTCGTTGCCTGACCAGATGTAAAATTGTGCAGCTTTAAAACGAAGATTTTAACCAGCCAGAAAAAAGATGGTTTGGTTGTTTTGTTGTCAGATTATTAATGGTAGCAGCCAGCTTGGTGAAATGTGTTTGTTGTTTGTAGAAGCAGCAGTTCTGATGTTCCCTCCTCTCCACTTTCTAACACTGGATGTTGTCGTACACGTTCAGCCCACTCTGTAAGTTCTGTCTAATGATGTTTTACACAAGTGCCCTGAGACCATCACAAGCTGCTACACCACCTGGCGGCGCTTCAGCTACGGGATGTTTATTCCTCACGTAGCTGCAGCCGCTGCAGAGGCCTTAAAACGCAACTCTCTTCCTGCAGACTCGGTCTGCACACTAACACAACCCGACTGTTACAGACGAGACGGAGCACACATTTGGTTCAGTTTCTTCGTGAAGCTGCTCGTTGCTGTTTCTTCCCTGTATTCTTGTTAAAGCAGCTACAGGAGATGGTGCTGCTGTTGCTCAAACTAAACAAAGCTAAAGTAACTGCCACCCTGTCACCATCATGTCAGGCTGCAGCTACACAACAGTGTCACGTGTATTAAAGTGGAAAATGGTGTGTTTTATTGCTTATGCAGGCAATTTTTTGGGGTCATTTATTCAAGGTAGAATGTGTCAGCTCTTCTCTAATAGTTCTACAGCTTTGCTTTAAAGTGAGGTGTGTGAGGAGCTGCATGTTGGAGAGCTCTGCTTCTGTTTCACTGGACAAGTCATTAAGTGTGACACAAACCAGAAACTGATAGAAAACAGGAACAAGTTTGAAGCCTGCGGACGTATAAATCAACCTATTTTGACTAAGTTATGTGTTTCTTCCCATGTTAAGATTTTTATTTGAATTATATGTGACATAAAAAAAAAAGAGGAAAAGGAAAAATTGCTGGTTGATCCTGTGTAAAGTTCTATAAATTATATATCTATGTATTTTTCTACATGCTTTATTTCTGTGTGCCTGAAAAGACGATTCCAAAGTTTCCACGAGAAAAATAACTTGAATTCGACTCCAACCACTTTCCCAAACAGCAGTTTTTCTATCAAGTGGTATAAAAAGAAAGATGATCCGTGTTATGAGCGACGTCTAAACAGTCCTCAAATAATAAGAAGTCTAAGAGCACAGTTTCTGTCCCAGGCTGTTCCTCATTAGTCCCAGAGTTTGTAAAGGACCTGGTGCAGAACATGAATCTGTGATGATGTCATCAAAATCCCTGAAGACATTTGAAATTTGTCTGATTTTATATTCCTGTTTTGTGGAGCTCCACAGCTTCTGTATGATCATGTGTTCCAGGTCCTCTGAAAAGGAAGAAACTCACCACAGGTCTGCTGAATCAAATCAAAGGAGAAGTATGGTCCTTAGATTCAGCAGCGTGGGGACAGGGTGGACATTGCGAAGTGAACTTTTCTTCCGTGCAGATTCTGTGTTGTTTTCAGGTGTAATAGTTTGAGTCTGAGGCCTGCTGGGCGGCCGTGTGACCCAGCGGTTGTTGCTGATTGAAGCCTTCAGTCCAAATGATTCAGAGCACGAGTTCATTCACCGGGCTGAGTCCACTTTGCAGCGTGAACGGTGTGCAGCTGTACGTCTTCCTGTCCTGGAGGACGGACTCTGACTCTGTTCAGTGTCTGGTTGTTGATGAATGTGAGCAGCAGGTCACCAGCTGTGGATCCAGATGTGGTTTCTACTGCTAGTTTACATGGTGAAGAGCAGAGCAGGTGTTTTCTGTGGCTGCCTCTTGAAAAGGATCACGTGATCTCATGGCCTTTCATGAGCGGATGAAAATCTGGATGAATTGATGCGGCGTTTGAAAATGTTTGTTCTCTGCAGGTCTGAATGTGCTGATGATGTTTCATTCAGTTTTGTCAGAGCTGAGAGTCGGCAGTGAAACAGCCTTCAAATGTTGGAGTCAAATATTTCTGCAGGCTTCAGGTGACCTGAGTGTTTGCTTCAAGTCCATCTTCAACGTGGTGTGAGCTCGAATATGTAAAATCAGCTTTATTTTGTTTGTCTACACAGTTGTTGTAGTTAAGTTCTCTTAATGTTATGAAAAGATAGTTTTTTATTTTATATATTTGTATTTTTTTCTCTGTCTGTAGATCTAATTTAACTTTGAATGGTACCAATCTGATAAAATGGTCTCAGTCCCGTCTGAGAGGATTTAAGTGTCAGACTTTTTTTTAAAATACCCTCAAAGAAAGCAGACAAAAGCAGAAAACATGACATTTAAGAAGCTGAAACCAGACAATATTTGTCTTGATAGATAGTTGACCATAAACTCTGTAGATTCAGACTCTTACTAATTGTTACAGCACTAATTTATACTTGTTTAAGTGCAGAGCAATGTGAGTCAGATTAAATGAAGGTAAAACCAATATCAGCACGTTTTTCCGCTACTGATCTTGTTAACGTATGTGCCGTTTTGAAAAGATGCTGTTTGAACTTCCATGTCCTCCATGCACATAGCTGTCTTTAGAGATGCCTGTTTCTGTGTGAATCTTGCTCACTTGGCACTCGAGAGGACAGAGTGAAAGAATCCGTAAGAGCTGTGTGACCCGTGTTGGCGTTGAGCTGACAAGTTATTTCCCAGAGCTGGGAATGTATCCAAAGCTCTGTAAATCAGTGTGTATGCATGGACTTTGTTGCTTTGTTTACCTGCACACTTTTTACCTGTCTCTCCTGCCAGACCTCGGGGTCCTCCATCCTTGGACATCTTCCATTTCTGTGGCTCTGATTTAAACGTTCAGCCTTTTAAGTTGTAAAAAGAGAGTTCCATCTATTTTTGACTTCAATGTTGTTATTTTTGATTGTGGGTTTTTTTTGTCTTTGAGGCTGCATTACATAACTCCTCCGTGTTTAACCTTTTAAATGTCAAACACCTTCTCACTACCAAGGAGGTTGGAAAATGAGCTGAAGTGCTATTTTAAGCCAGTTTTTAGTCATCAAAGATGTATTTTTTTTCAGGGTTGTTCATGGCTTTATATGTTGGAAAAGCTATTTTGCTGTGTGTGTGTGTGTGTGTGTGTGTGTGTGTGTGTGTGTGTGTGTGTGTGTGTGTGTGTGTGTGTGTGTGTGTGTGTGTGTGTGTGTGTGTGTGTGTGTTGTAAAAGGAAATGTAAAAATCAGTGAGGAAGTGAAGAGTGCTGCCGGTTGTTTGTACACTGATATCTGCAGAATCCAGTCCAGTCCTAAAGCACATCAGGTGAGGATAATCTTAAAAACTCTTTATAGCACAGCAGATAAAAGCAGAAGCGGCTTCAGTCTGCTTCATCAGAAACTGACACAACCATCAGCACTAGTTTTCATTGTTTTACCTCTGTGATTGTTGATGTAACCAGTCAGCTGAAGGCGAATACAATCGTCACACTACAGCATGGGGTCCACCTGCTGCTTAGTTTTAAACTGACCTTGTATTTAATATCATGCAGGTGTTAACTGGTGGAAGAACGAACTACTATTAATGTTGAATTCTCATTTACATCTGCAACAATCATTTCACCTCCTCTCTGACCTACTGTTGTCCAGTTGGGTTTAAAGAATACATGTCAGGCAGCACAAACTCTCGAGGGCTGAGAAATTTAAATCCTGACACAACTATTAGCCAACTGAAACCAAATGATGTGGGAGGAGGGAGAAGCTGCACAGCTTTTGTTTCATTTTGAGTCTGGAAAACGCCAAAAAGTCCAATTGTCAGTGTAATCATTTAAAATATCAAAAGACAATCCTGAAAACAACTGTTGCCTTTTTTTTTTCTGAGGTCTTCCTTTGGTTTCTTTTGAAGCAGTTTGGTTGAGAAGCAGTTTGTTGAATGTTAGGTAAAACTTGGATGATGTTCCAGAGAACAGGGGGATAGGTGTGGCCAAATAAATGGTCTCTTTTTTTTTTCCTCAATGAAACATTGTTCATCGCCATCCTGAGTGAGTTGTCCTGTTCAAAATATCCCACAGATCAAACTGAAAGCTGCTTTTTCTTTTTGAATCTGTTTTTAAATGAAGCACAATGTGAGAAGGTCACTGTATGCAAGATATGCATGCAACACGTGAAACTGCGAGTTAATCATGCTTTACAGGCTTCCAGTTGAAAGTGAATCATGAAACTCAGGCTGCTGTGTTTGAGTACATCATAATAAAAACTAAGCTTGACTTGAACTGCTGTTTGTCTGCTGTTTTGGGGGCACAGGGAGTCATTCATGCAGGTAATGATGAGCAGGACGATAGAGATGCTCTTTTACATTTATGTGTAGAGGTAGAGATCTGTTAGAAATGTTAAGCTTCCTATATTGGACCAAAATGCACCACACTTTGTGTAAAAAGTTCCTCAATGTAAAACAACTAAGAACTTATCATTATATCATTATTTATCATCTATGGTTCATAATCTGGAGAAATCTCTGAACACAAGGGACAAGGCTGGAAACCAGTATTGGACGGACATGATTTTCAAGCCTTCAGGCAGCACTGCATTAAAAACAGACACAATTCTGAAGTGGAAATCACTGCATGGGCTCAGGAACAGTTGTGAAAACCATTGTCTGTGAACACAGTGCATCGCTGCGTCCACAAATGCAGGTTAAAACTCTCCAAAGAAGGAACCCAGATGGACTGAGCCGGCGTGGAAAGCTGTCCTGTGGTCCAAAGAATCAAAATTTGAAAATCTTTTTGGAAATCATCAATCCTGCATCATTCAGGCTGAAGAGGAGAGGGACCATCCAGCTTGTTATCAGCGCTCAGTTGAAAAGCCAGCATCTGTGATGGTACAGGGATGCATTAGTGCCTTACTTATTTCAGGACAAAAAAAACCCACTTCCCACACACATTCCAACAGCTTGGCTCCGTAGTAGAAGAGTCCGCTGATAAACTGGCCTCCTGCAGTCCAGACTTGTCAATCATTGAAAACATCTGGAGCATCAGGACATGAACAACACAACAAAGGAGACCCTGAACTGTTGAGCAGCTGAAATCCTATATCAGGCAAGAATGGGACCACATTTCACTTTAATGACTCCAGAAACTGGTCTCCTCAGTTCCCAAAGGTTTACAGAGTGTTGTTAAAAGAAGAGGTGATGCAGCTCAGTGGTGAACATGCCCGTCCCAACTTTTTTGAAACGTATTGCTGCCATAAAATTCTAAAACATATTTAACATTTGATATATTGTCTTTAGTCAATTCAAGTTCAATTCAATATGGGTTTACATGATTTCTAAATCATTGCATTCTGTTTTTCTGTACATTTTACACAGCATCCCAACTTTTTTGGAAACTGGGTTGTACTATACAGAACTGCAAAGACAACACAGTTCATCTCGATGTCTAAGAAGAAAGTAACATTGAAACCCAGGAGTCTAAATTTTGTCAAATTGTGATTCTCTTGGTGGCCCCTTATGATGGGGTAGTTGTAAGTTTAAAATGAAAATGTGCTAATTCTATTCACTGATGCAGACTCACTTAATTTGGAAATATCATGAAATGAATTCTCCTTTCAGGTCACCCTAAACATTTTAGGACAAGTCCTCGGGAAGTCCTTTTTTTTTTTTTTTTTTTTTTCTCATTTCACTGTTAATTCAAGTTGTTTTTTCTATAAAAGCAGTCTCAGTGTGGGACTAAGCTCTTCAACACTAAAGTAAACTGGGTCAAAAAGTTACTGAGAAGAAGGTTGCAGAATGTTTGTGAAGATGACTTTCACAGCCATTAATAAGCATTCTGCTTAAATACCCCCAAACCCACCAGCTTCCACATGGTTAATGATCCCGGTAAAGAACCACATCACTGGCTGGTGATGAAGTTGGAATTTAAGGAACAAAGGATTTGAAGACATATTCTGTCAGAAATGTTTATTTCTTACACCTACAGTCCAGCTTGCAGTCAGTGACCATCTGACTAAATAGTTGTGGAAATCATTAAAGCTCTACGAGTGTCTCTGTGCTCTGGTCATTGTTGAGTTTTCCTTTAATTGGCCATCAGGCAGTAGAGAAAGGAGATGGTAGGTCTTTGGTTGGGGGCTCCTGCAATGAAAGAGAGACATTAACTTCTGATTCTTGTCTTGTTATTCTTTAGAGTCATTCGTAAGCCGTGTTCAGACCAAATGCAAAGCAAATTACTCTCGCGGAGCGATTACATACCAAGTCAATGCAAAAGCGTGAAAGGACGCGAATACGCATCCGCCTAAGTTGAAAATATTTAACTTCAGCGGCCGTATTCGGGCGAGTAACGCGAGGCGGACATTCGCTTCGCATTTGGTCTGAACACAACAGTACAGAAGAACACGGCTAATTATTTACAGTCACTCCAGATATGTCCTGTATGATCACCACCTCGGCTCTCTCCTGCATTCTCCTCCTCTTCCTGACCCTCCATGCTTTCCCTACAGTCAGCATGGAAACCACCAACATGGCTGCTGCCACACATGCTGCCACAGCTGTGACTGCTGTGGAGTTGTTAGCAGCTCCCAGTGGAGCCGGTTGGTCTGCCCCCTTCATCAGACTGGCAACAGGATGGACTGCAGAGTGGGGCAGAGATCTGAGGAGAGACAGAAAATCACAGAAACATTCCAGAGACAGGATGATCTTTGATATACACAAATGAGCGAAAACGTTATGCCACGGCGCACCTCCTAAATGGCAAGATTGAGCGGTGGCCCCCCTTCAGCCGTGGTAAGTACCTACTTACGGTGGTCCGAAGAGGAACACACCATGAACCTTTGAGTACCGATTGACTCGGTCCGAAGAAGAACGAACCATTTACCGATGACAGGGTGTTAGGGAATTCACTGGAACAAGTCCAATCTGTGGCAGCTCCAAATCAGGATCTACTGCTAATGTCTTACCTGTCTTACCTGTCTGCTAAAGTCCACATAACACAACACCCCCGACAGACCTCGGCGGTTCTGAGCACATTTATTGGCATGCAAAGGACTTACTGCAAATTAAGCACAGGTGGTCATAATGTTTTGGTTCATCGGCGTAAGCAGACGTATGAGTAATATCCTGGTTGCCTCTAATTGTCTGGTGTCTGAAAGACTTCCTACCTTCCAGACTGAAGAGGAAGTAGGCATCGTCTCCTTTGATGAAGTTTCTGCTCTTCAGTCTGCTGTGGGTGATGAAGGTACTTGTTCCGTAGCCCGAGCCTCGATAGTAATAGCTGCCATCAGACGCTGTGACTTTGGAGCCCACCTTCCTGGGATTATCCCAGTAGTACTCAGTGCCTGAGAGAAAACAGGTGAACAACTCAATGTAAATCCATTCAGGCTATAAAAGCAGGGGTTCAGGAAGCTGGCGGATAAATGGGCAGTCAAGCTTTCAACACTACACTCTCCACCCATCTCTTACCATCAGAGGACATCTTATCGGGGTCAGTTGTGACCATTCGGTGCATGTTCATTTGCTGTCTGATGTCGGACTGCTGATCCATTAACGTCATGGTTGCCTGCTGCCATGGACACGGCCACTTGAGGCTGTGGTCGTTGGGGCCTGATGTTAGGTGGAAGTAGGTGGCCATGTACCCTGGACGGTCGCTTCGTCCATTCAGGTACACACCTACCTAAAGAGCACAGAGCAGTGTCAGCACATCCTGCTTTGCTTTGGATTATTTACAAAATTGTTGCCACAGAGCTCAGTCAAAAACAACTCCTGGGTCAAATCTGTGCAAACACGTGGTGGTGAGTACGTTCACGATTTCCCAAACAGCAGTTCCCCATTTAGGCTGGCAGCCGCATAACTTTTTCCAAAATCAAAAACAGGAGAGCAAATCTGCCACGCTTCTGACCAACACATCCACAGTCTAGTGTGTGAGCAGTGTTAAAGTAGGTGCTGGATTCTATCAGTGTTTAGGGTTTTGCCTGCAACGTGCAGTGTTTGTTTGTTATTACAATATTTAACCATTAAATGGAAATGGGTGGGGGGTTGTTTAGTCAATTATGAAATCCACATTTGCATATATATCAGGTGTAATATCATCAATATAGAAATGGGCATCAATTTAAAAATTCCTGACCAAGTACACTGGAGACTTTACAGGCCAAGTCCCGGTACGGAGCTGTTGTGGTTACTACAGGTATTACACCTTCCACATTCATCACATGATGAGATCATGTTTATAATCAAATAAAATAATCATAAAAAAAATCTACACTTTTAAGCATCACAGGCTCACTCATTTAAAACTGAGTTAAATAAAGAAAATAAACAGCTGAAGGCTGAGGAATGGTGCTCCCATTCGTCCCACCATGTCTGAACAGAGGATCCACTTCTCTTCCATACGTTAAAGCTTTAAAGGCACCCTGTGGTGTTTTTGACCTTCCACTGCTGTGGAACAGTTTCCTGTGACTAAATCCCCGTTTGCTTTGTTTTCACGCACACGTTGCTTCACCTTGATGAGTTCTGGTTGGTTGTATCAAGAAATAACACCACTGCAACAGATTCTATGAAATGATACAGTTGAAGTTGTTTGATTTAGTTTATATGCATATGTAAGTTACAGACCTTGATGATTGAATGTCCTGCTTTTCTTTTTATTTATCAAGAATGAGAGAATGAGTTGTTTAAAAAGGCATTTACCTGAAAGGAGTAACCTGCAGGTGACAGGAAGCGAGGGCTGTACAGTTTCCTTCCTGCCGGTGTGGAGGCCAGCAGACCGGTGATTTGGTGGATATGTCAGATGTGCTGAGGACACTTTGCGGAGGACAGGTTAATGTCGCCCACAGAGAAACCTCCCTTTGATGGACTCTTTCCCTTCACCCCCTCAAACACCACACGGGCCTTCTGGGTCACATTCAGGTTGACATTGTAAAGTTCCCAGGAGCCCATGTTACCTCCTGTGAAGAGCAGAACGAATTTTCAACAAATAACAACCTTCATTTATTTACTATGTTTAAAGTTGTACAGCA